>NW_016811742.1:920661-937313 GCF_001698545.2 Rhinopithecus bieti
TTTTTGAGACGGAGTCTCGCTCTGTCGCCCAGGCTGGAGTGCAGTGGCGCCATCTCGGCTCACTGCAAGCTCCGCCTCCTGGGTTCCCGCCATTCTCCCGCCTCAGCCTCCGAGTAGCTGGGACTACAGGCGCCCGCCACCGCGCCCGGCTAGTTTTTTGTATTTTTAGTAGAGACGGGGTTTCACCGTGTTAGCCAGGAGGGTCTCGATCTCCTGACCTCGTGATCCACCCGCCTTGGCCTCCCAAAGTGCTGGGATTACAGGCTTGAGCCACCGCGCCCGGCCTTATTTATTTATTTTTGAGACAGAGTTTTGCTCTTGGTGCCCAGGCTGGAGTGCAATGGCATGATCTCGGCTCACCACAACCTCCAGCCCTCGTGTTCAAGTGATCCTCCTGCTTCAGCCTCCCGAGTAGCTGGGATTACAGGCATGTGCCACCATGCCTGGCTAATTTTCTAATTTTAGTAGAGACAGGGTTTCTCCATGTTGGTCAAGCTGGTCTCGAACTCCCGACCTCAGGTGATCCACCCAACTTGGCCTCCCAAAGTGCTGGGGTTACAGGCATGAGCCACTGCGCCTGGCCTGAATTTCATTTCTTTAAAAACCTTATAAATAAATCCATCAGACATTAGTTAACTTGGACCACATATGATTCCTTTTCCAAGATTCCTTTGCTGTAAGCTTTCTACAACTTTTTTAGCCACTTTATTGCAGTATTATTGACACACAGAAAGCTGTACATATTTAATGTATACAACTTGATGAGTTTACATATAAGCATTCAACTGTGAAATCATCACCACAATCTATGCCATAAGCCTATCCATCACCTTCAAAAGTTTCCTCCACCATCTTTATCATCTTTTTCATGTGATAAGAACACTTAACATAAGAGACTTCCCCTTAGAAAATTTTAAAATGTACAACATAGTATTGTAAAATATAAGCACTATGCTGTACAGATCTCTAGGACTTACTTATTTTGTATAACTGAAACTGTGCACCCTTTGACCAATACCTTCACATTTCCTCCTTCACCAATACCCTGGCAAGCACCATGTTACTCTCTGCTTATATGACTTTGGGTAGTATAGACATTTTAACAATATTCATTATTCCAATGCATTAACACAGAATATCTTTCTATTTACTAATATCTGTTCTAATTTCTTTCATTAATGTCTTATAGTTTTCAGTGTGTAAGTCTTTCACTTCTTTGGTTGAGTTTGTTCCTAAGTATTTTATTCTTTTTGATGATATTGTAAACAGTATTGATTTCTTATCTTTCTGTATAGATAGTTCATTGTAAGTATATAGGAATGCAACTGATTTTTGTACGTTGATTTTGTATTGTGGAACTCTTCTGAATTTGGTCATTAGTTCTGGAGTTATTTTTTTAGGTGTTTTTAGGGTTTTCTACATATAAGATTATGTCATCTGCAAACAGAGGTAATTTTACTTTTTTCTTTCCAATTTGGATGCTGATATGATTTGGCTGTCCCCACCCAAATCTCATTTTGAATTGTAGCTCCTATAATCCCCACATGTTGTGGGAGGGACCCTGTGGGAGGTAATTACATCATTCCCATGCTGTTCTCATGATAGTGAATAAGTCTCACAAGATCTGATGGCTTTATAAAGAGGAATTCTCCTGCACACATTCTTGCCTACTGCCATGTAACACGTGCTTTTGCTCTTCCTTCACCTTCTGCCATGATTGTGAGGCCTCCCCAGCCATGCTGAATTGTGAGTCAATTAAACCTCTTTCCTTTATAAATTACCAAGTCTTGGGCATAGCTTTATTTGCAGCATGAGAACAGATTAATACAGATGCCTTTTATTTATTTTTCCTGCCTAATTTCTCTGGCTAGGCCTTCCAGTACTATGTTGAATAGAAGTGGTAAGAGCAGGCATCAAGGTCTTTTTCCAAATCTTAGAGGAAAAGTTTTAATTTTTCACCATTGAATATGATGTTAGCTGTGAGCTTTTCATATGTGGCCTTTATTGTGATAGTTAAGTTCTTTCTACACTTAATTTATTGAAAGATTTTTATCATAAAATGGTGTTAAATTTTGCCAAATGCTTTTCCTGCATGTATTGAAATGATCATGTAATTTTTATCCTTCATTCTGTTAATGCAGTGTATCACATTGATTGATTTGCATACATTGAACCATCTTTTCATCCCAGGGGACAAGTCTCACTTGGTCATAGTAAATGATCCTTTTAATATGCTGTTGAATTCTGTTTGCTAATATTTTGTTGAGGATTTTTGCATATATGTTCACCAAGGATAATGACCTATAGTTTCCTTTTCTTGTGATGTCTTTGTCTGGCTTTCATATCAGGGTGATGTTGACCTCATGAAATGAGTTTGGAAGGGTTCTCTGTTCTACTTTTGGAAGAGTTTGGAAAGAATTGATATTAATTCTTCTTTAAATGTTTGGTAGAATTGACTTGTGAAGCCATCTGATTCTGGGCTTTAATTTCTTGAATGGTTTTTGATTATTGATTCAATCTCATTTGTTACTGGTCTGTTAAGAATTTCTATTTTTTCTTGATTTAGTCTTGGTAGGTTTTATATTTCTGGGAATTTATCTATTTCTTCTAGATTATCCAGTTTGTTGGTGTATAACTGTTCATAATAGTTCCTTATGATCTTTTTATTTCTATGGCTTCCATTGCAATGTCTTCTCTTTAATTTCTGATTTTAATTATTCGAGTCCTCTTTTTTTTTCTTAGACTAGCTAAAGTTTTGTCAATTTTGTATTTTCAAAACACCAACCTTTAGTTTCGTCACATTTTCTATTGTTTCTCTATTCTCTATTTCATTTATTTCTCTCTAATCTTTATTATTTCCTCTTTCTGCTAACTTTAGACTTAGTTTGCTCTTCTTTTTCTAGTTCCTTGAGGTGTAAAGTTAGGTTGTTTATTTGAGGTCTTCTTTTATAATGTAGGCATTTACCAGTATAAAATTCCCTCAGTACTACTTTTACTGCATCCCATAAGTTTTGTTATGTTATGTTTTCATTTTCATTGATCTTGAGATATTTTCCTTTGATTTCTTTTTTGACCCAATGGTTGTTTAAAATGTTTAATATCCACTTATTTTAAATTGTGCTGTTTTCTTTTGCTATTGATTTCTACTTTCATTCCATTGTGGTCAGAAAATATACTTGAAATGATTTCAATCTTCTTAAATTTGTTAAGACTTGTTTTGTGACCTAGCATATGATCTGTCCTGCAGAATGTTCCATGAGTGCTTCAGAATGTATATTCTGCTGCTATTGGGTGAAATGATCTGTATATGTCTGTTAGGTCTGTTTGTCTATTTGGTCTATACTGTTGTTCATATCTGATATTTCCTTATTGATTTTCTGTCTGGGTGATCTATTAATTATTAAAAGTAGTGCCCCGTTTCAACAAAAAAATTAAAAATTAGCTGAATGTGGTGGTACGTGTCTGTGGCCACAGCTATTCAGGAGGCTGAGGTGGGAGGACTACTTGAGCCCAGGAGGTCGAGGCTGTAGTGAGCCATGATCATGCCATTCCACTACAGTCTGGGTGACAGAGTGAGACCATGTCTCAATAATAATAATAAATAAAAATAAAAGTGGGGTATTGAAGTCTCCTACTATTATTATATTACTGTCTATTTCTTCCTTCAGATTTGTCAATGCTTGCATTATGTATTTTGGTGCTCTGATGTTGGGTGCATATTTATTTATAATTGTTATATCTTCTTGTCAAATTGACCTTTTATCATTGTATAAGTTTCTTTGTCTCTTGTGACATTTTTTGACTTAATGTCTGATTATCTAAGAATAGCCAGTTATACTTTCTTGGTTACCATTTATATGGAATATCTTATTTAATCCCTTCACTTTCAGCCTATGTGCACCCTTAAATCTAAAGTGAGTCTTTTGCGGATATCATATACTTGGAACGTGTTTCTTATCCATTCAGTTACTCCTTATCATTATTATTATTATTATTATTTTATTTATTTATTTTTTTTAGAGATTGGGTTTTACTATGTTGCCCAGACTGGACTTGAACTCCTGGGCTTAAACAATCCTCCTAGCTCAGTCTCCTGAGTAGCTGGGACTACAGATGCATATCACTGCACCTGGCCATATCTTTTTATTGATAACTTTAATCCATATACATTTAAAGCAATTATTCATAGGTACAGACTTATTATTGCCATTTCATTATTTGTCTTCTGTCAGTTTTGTGATTATTTTGTTCCTCTCTTTTTCTTTTGCTATCTTTCTTTTGATTTGATTTCTTTGTAATAATATATAGTCTACGTTGAAACAACACAGGGATGTTACATTAATCTATATTTGTCTATATATTTACTTTTACCAGTGAGAGATATACTTGCATTTGCTTTCATGTTTCTCTTTAGTGTTCTCTCATTTCAACTCGAAGAACTCCCTTTACTCTATTTAGCGTTTCTTGTAAGGCAGGTCTAGTGGTGACAAACTTAATCAGTTTTTGTTTTTCGAGGGAAGTCTTTGTCTCTTCCTCATTTTTGAAGGACAGTTTTATCAAGTATAGTATTCTTGGTTGGCCAGGATTTTTTCCTGTTGGCTCTTTGAACATGTCATTCCACTCTCTCTTGTCCTGCAAGGTTTCTGCTCAGAAGTCCACTGATAGTCTTATGGAGGCTCCTTTGTAAGTAACAAGTCATTTTTCTCTTGCTGCTTTCAAAATTCTTCCTTTGTCTTTGACTTTTGACAATTTAATTATAATGTATCTCAGTGTAGACCTCTTTAAGTTCAGTCTTTTAGGGTTCTTTAGATTTCATGAATCTGGATGTTCATTTTCTCCTCAGATTTGGGAAGCTTTCATCCATTATTTTAAAATAAGCTTTTGCCTTTTCTCTTCCTTCTTTACTTCTGGAATTGCCATAATGTCTAAATTAGTTCACCTGATGGTGTTCCATAAGTTCCATAGGCTTTCTTCACTCTTTTTTTTTTAATTCTTTTTTCTTTGTTCCTCTGACTGGATAATTTCAAATGATCTGTCTTCAAGTTCATTGATTCTTTCTTCTGTTCAATCAAGCATATGTGTGATGTTCTCTATTGAATTTTCAGTTCAGTCATTTTATTCCTCAGCTCCAGAATTTCTATTTGATTCTTTATGATTTCTATCTCTTTATTTAACTTCTCATTTTGTTAATGTATTATTTTTCTGACTTCATTTACTTTTCTGTGTTCTCTTGTAGATCACTGAGCTTCTTTAAGATGATTAGTTTGAATTCTTTGTCAGAAAATGTGTAGATCTACATTTCTTTGAGGTCAGTCACTGAAGTTTTATTTGGTTCTCTGTTGGTGTTATGTTTTTCCAATTCTTCATGTTCCTTGTGGCTTTATGTTGGTGTCTGCACATTTGAAGAAGCAGTCACCTCTTTTAATCTTTATGAACTGGCTTCATTAGGGAAAGAACCTTACCAGTCAACCCTGCTAGAGATTCTGGGTGTCTCTCAAAACTTTTCTATGGATGCACCTGTTCTATTCTTCTTGCCCCTTTCTAGAGGAGAAGTCTTAGGATTTTAGGTCTTCTCTCAATCCTGCAGAGCCATGCCAGGTTCTGAGAGCTGTTTAATTCTTTTCCCAAGGTCAGTGCACCAAGATGTCGGAAAAATGGGTGCTAGCTCCAGTTCTGTCCCTCCCCCCGGAATAATCAATCACAAGGTTGTGAACCTTCTCCAAATTCTGCAGTTGAGCCAGCTGCAGAGATCCATGCCAGCTTCTGGATATCTGTGTGCCATCTGTGAGGGCACATGAGGCACCATTTATGGGGGCATGTGCTAACTGACTACTAAAGTCTGTGGGCTAGTTTGCTGCTGAGGTCTGTGAATGGGATGACCAGTGGGGTCCACAGGCTGGCTGGCAGGGTCTGCAGGCTGGTTGTTGAAATATGCTTGTCAGTTTGTTTGAGCACCTGTCCCTTTATTTTGTTCTTGGCTGCCCCCGGGCAATCTAGTCATACTGGTTCCCTCAGCATTCTGTGTGAGGAGAGAGAGAAGCATTCTGGGCAGCACCCTCAAGGACTAGGGAAGCTGAATGCTCATGTCACCTTCTCTTTCCCCCTTAGGAAAAATCACAGGCTGAGGGTGGGTCTCTCTTGGCCCTGAATTGTGCCGGCTTGGGAGAAAGATAATGCAGGTAAAGTGAAAATATTCTTCTTACCCTTTTTAGTGTGGGCATTCTCTAATTGTGTTCTCCACTAAGGTACTAGAGCCCGTCAGCTGGACTCTAGGTATTTTATTCTGTGGATAATTGTTGAATTGGTATTTCTGTGGCAATACAAGGGCCAGGAATTCCTATTCCTCCATCTTGCTGACATCACTCTTTTCCTACAATTTTTTATATCCATTTAATTTCTGTCCTACATTTTCCTCTTCATACTTTAGGACAAAATTATTTTTCCCTTAACAAATATATATCCTACATACCTTGTAGACTTTGCATACAGTTTCCCTTTGTCCTTATTGTCAAACTTTCATTCTACTTACATCAACTTAATACACATGGTCTTAACAATTATGCTTGGATTGTTTATAAAAATTTCTTAAGACATTAAACAAAGCTAGCCATCATCTCAAGTTATTTCCCTGATAAATATTTTATAGCACATGCACATTAGGCAAGTATCAAAATCAAAACCTAAAAAAAATAAATACGTGAGTTTTCTGTTTTACTGCTGCTCTTGATACACATGAAGTAATGGATATCAACAAATTCATTTTCGTGCATCTTTACTCATACATTTGTTTAGTTTGAATTTATAATTTTGTAATTTTATCATTTGGCAGAGGTAATATTACCTTATTTGAGTAGTAAACCCAAGTAGAATACAAATGTATATTCATATTATAAATAATGATAATTTAGGAGACATATCTGTTTTTATGAAACCAATATCACACTTTGTTTGCCAAAGATTTACCTAAACTGATTTACCTTATTTGAGTAGTAAACCCAAGTAGAATACAAATGTATATTCGTATTATAAATAATGATAATTTAGGAGACATATCTGTTTTTATGAAACCAATATCACACTTTGTTTGCCAAAATCTTTGTTTGCCAAAGATTTACCTAAACTGTATGTACCTGAAAAATATTTGGGTTAGTTTCTATATTTCTGGGAGTTTTAGAAATATTTAATTTATGTAAGTGCTTATGTATATGTAAGCCAATTTGAATAGCACTTCTTTATGGGATTTTGTGAATTAACTTGGTAATACCATCTGGATGTAGGAAACTATCACATATACACATTTACATACTTAAGTGAACATATTAACAGACACAAATAGAAGCCGTCTAGCTTCCATTCTAAAATTTTAACCATGAGTCAGGTAAAAATACAGTAATATAAACTCACTAATATGGCTGGACAAGGTGGCTTATGCCTGTAATCCCAGCACTTTGGGAGGCCGAGGCAGGTGGATCACTTGAGGTCAGGAGTTTGAGACCAGCCTGGCCAACATGGTGAAACCCCATCTCTACCAAAAATACAAAAATTAGCCAGGTGTGGTGGCATGCGTCTGTCATCCCAGCTACTCAGGAGGCTGAGGCAGGAGAATCTCTTGAACCCAGGAAGCAGAGGTTGTAGTGAGCCAAGATCATGCCACTGCACTCCAGCCTGGGCAACAGAGCAAGACTCTGTCTCAAAAAATAAATACATACATACATACATACATACATATATAAACTCACTAATTTATTTAAAATAGTTGGCTCTTTGCTCCACTTTTATATTTTATCTGAATTGTGTTTCTGTCAGATGAAAAAAGTTAAGGTTACCTGCTCAATAGGAGGCTAATGCTTTTGCCAATATTTGCAGAGGAGATTATTAAGATTTTCTTTTGCCCTGATATGTAATATTATGGAGGCTGTGGACCAAATTTTAGGTGAGGGATCTTTTGCAAATACCAAATGGCTGTCTGAGTGTTTCCAAAATTCATCTGAGTGAATAAAATATCCAGTCTGTTTCCAATTACTCTGTTTTTCTTTTTAGCCTTAGGTAGTTGCCATTAGGAGTCCCTGAGTCCATTGAGATCCCCACAATGGGAGGCAGGAGGACTAAAGTTCAAGTGACAATAGAGAATTGAGGGGCTGGAGTGGTATAGGAAAAGTCTGGCAGGGAGTGAACAGAGGGATAGAAGAGATAAAGGCATGAAGGGACTCAAGGGTACTGAATTGAAGACTTAAAGTGGTAAAAGGGGGAAGGAGAAGCAGAGGTGATGGGAAGGGAGAGGTCTTACAAGAACTAGTTTGGGGAAGCCATTGAAGTTCTAGATTATTCTTAGTAAAATCATGCCAACAAGAAAGAAAGTGGACAGAATAAGTACCCTATTAGTGGAGCATATAGTCAACAGGAATTCCAGAAGGGAGGTTTCAGACATTCCTATGGGAGAAGCAAGATCAAATAAAAGGCACAGACAGACTTCACAAAGAGCCAACAAAAACATTTCAGCACAGGAATCAGGTAATAAATTCCCACTTGAAACAAAGAGCCAGAAAGAAGGACTTTCAGCCCAAGAGTCAGGGAGTGAATATTTACTTGAAACAAGGAGCCAAGAAGACCTTCCAGCTCAGGAGGTGCCTTTCAAATAAAAAATGCTGAGATTCTATCCTAGCCTCAGAGCGTATATTCAGAATCTTAAGAATTCAAAATTGGTCCATACCCTGCTTCAATGGACTGGTATTCAGAGCATTAGCTCAGGAGTTGGAATACCAATGAATCTCTAATCTATCTTTACTTGGGGTCCTGGTGAGAGACTTAGGGATCCAATGATGATTCTGATCCTGTTTCACTCATAAGTCACCATAACTATTAAAGAAAAATTATTCTGATACTTGCTAAAATGGTAAGGAAGACTATTTAGGCCTATTGAGACAGTCATGAAGACTATCACAATAGGGGAGAGAGGTCAGGTTCAACTCGGAATACAACAAAGACAGATGGGGATTTGTAGCCAATGAGCAGAGTTGCAGTTGGGGAGTCAGTGGATGGAAAATTACTAAGAGGAAACATCAACAGAATGGGGATTTTTGCTAATCCTACTTAACAGGATTCTTGCTGAAGGCAGGCCAGGGTGATCAGATATCAAAGGTGGAGAATGAGGAATTTGATCAGATATCAAAAGTAATCAGATTTCGAGGAGGGGGAGATTCTCACTAAACTGACTTAGCAAGATTCTTGCTAAAACTGGGCTAGGCAGGTTGAACAAAAGGCCCAAGAATGAGGCCTAGTTGAAAAGAAGTTTCAGAGGAGCCTGTCTAAAGTTTGGTCAAAGAGAGAGTCTTTACATCTGTATGAAAGTCATGATTGTACCTTCTTTGACAATTATCCCTTAATACAGCCAATGTTTTTGAAGATATTAGCATAGCACCTGGCACATTGTAAGCATTCAACAAAGTTGTTGTTGAGTTATTATGGCTGTTGCTGTTGTTATGTTGATGTGAATCTATGTTCCAACAAGAAAAAGAGCTCAGCCCAGATGGTTCAAATGAAGAGACTTGAATGAAGAGATTACTTTATGAGCAGGGTAAAGGAACCGACAAGGGATATTAAAGCACCAAGAAACTATAATGAGCAACCAGTATCTTCCCTGTGCTAAAGGAGATGGGGAGGAAATAGTATCAATGGATCCCAGTGAAAGCTTGAGCCATAGAAAAGGGGCCACCTATCAGGATATGTTATGAAGAGATCCAGCTCTCGCCAGAGATGGAGTGCTGAAACAGGGAGAGACCAGGGGAAAAAAAAATTCTAAACTTTCTCTCTTATTGCCTTCTTTATCACCTGCTAGGCCCTCTCATTGGCTGAATCCAATTAGAAATCAGCTGGCAGGGGAGTGTGGGTGATGCAGTCTGCCTCTCCTTGCACAGATCAGGGCAAAGAAGTATAGAGAATGCATCTTGGGGTACGGGGCTGAAGAATGATCAGCACAATTATTACTACTATATTTTTATAATGCTCAAAGTCTATGGAATATGCAACACCAAGAATGAACCCTAATGTCAACTATGGACTTTCGGTGATAATGGTGTGTCAATGTAGGTTCATCGATGGTAACAAATGTACCACTCTAGTAGTGGATGGTGATAATGGGGGAGGCTGTGCCACTGTAGGGGCAGTGGGTATATGGAAAATCTCTGTACATCCCACTCAATTTGGCTGCGAACCTAAAACTGCCCTAAAAAAATAAAACCAATGATCATGGCGGATGGGAAGCAGGACTAGATTCAGCTCTGACTCGGATGGACAGAGCAGTGTGTGGAGGCTCGTATTGTGAATTTTGGCGCCAGATCAACTGCAAGAACAAACCAGAAATCCAGAGAGGACCCACAGACCCTCTGAAGGAAGTGGACTGCTCCTGCAGGACCCGGGAGACACCCCAAATACTGAGTGCCCCAACTGTGGAAGTGGGAAAGGGAGAGCTTCCTCTCCTGACACACACCCACTGGAGAAACTGAAGGTCTGTTTGCAGGAGTTTTCAACCTTACCTGGAACTGAGTACATTTAGAGAGCCAAGTGAAATACAGGGGTAGAGGAAGCAGAGGAAGGTCCTGGGAGCTTGCTGGGTCCCCAAGCAGGCCATTCCTGCCTGGCACCACAGGGATCCATTGGGAGGGCGGCCAGAGGAGCAGGGAGTAGGGAAACACCACAGGGAGAAGGAAATCTCCAGTTGAACTTTGTAACAATTTGAATGGGGCAAGAAGCCTCCTGGCCAGAACTCAGGGCATGAATCCAGTGTGTAGACCCCACAGGCCGGGGAAGAACTAAGCCCTTTTCTTTCACAGCTGGGAGGTGGGTAGCCTGGGGCAAGTTCTCAAGCCCAGCTTGCCCACTGCCTGGAAGCAGACTCAGGGCTGTTAGAGGGGGCACGGTGGGAGTGAGACCAGCCCTTCAGTTTGCATGGGAGCTGGGTGAGACCTGTGATTGCCGGCTTTGCCCCACTTCCCTGACAGCCTGCATGATTCAGCATAGGCAGCCATAATCCTCCTAGGCACACAACTCTATTGACCTGGGAACCTCACCCCCATCCCCCACAGCAGCTGCAGCAAGGCCCACCCAAGGAGAGTCTGAGCTTAGACACACCTAGCCCTGCCTCCAACTGATGGTACTTCCCTAACCCATCCTGGTAACTGAAAACAAATGGCATATAATCTTGGGAGATCTAGGGCCCCACCTAACACTGGGAGGCCAACCAGCACAAAAATAGAGCATTAAACCACCAAAACTCAGAACCCTGACAGAGTCCATTGCACCCCCCTGCCATCTCAACCAGAACAGGTGCTGATATCCATGGCTGAGAGACCCATAGACAGTTCACATCACAGGACGCTGCAGACAACCCCCAGTACCAGCCCGGATCCAGGTAGACTTGCCGGGTGGCTAGTCCCAGAAGAGAGACAACAATCACTGCAGTTCAGCTCACAGGAAGCCACGTCCATAGGAAAAGGGAGAGAATACTACATCAAGGGAACATCCCATGGGACAAAAGAATCTGAACAACAGCCTTCAGACCTAGATCTTCCCTCTGACAAAGCCTACCCAAATGAGAAGGAACCAGAAAACCAACTCTGGTAATATGACAAAACAAGGCTCTTTAGTACCCCCCAAAAATCACACTAGTTCACCAGCAATGGATCCAAACCAAGAAGAAATCCCTGATTTACCTGATACATAATTCAGGAGGTTAGATATTAAGCTAATCAGGGAGGCACCAGAGAAAGGCAAAGCCCAATGCAAGGAAATCCAAAAAACAATACAAAAAGTGAAGGGAGAAATATTCAAGGAAACAGATAGCTTAAAGAAAAAAACAATAAAAAATTCAGGAAACATTGGATACAATTATAGAATTGCAAAATGCTCTGGAAAGTCTCAACAATAGAATTGAACAAGTAGAAGAAAGAAATTCAGAGCTCAAAGAAAAGGTCATCAAATTATCCCAATCCAACAAGAAAAAGAAAAAAAAGAATAAGAAAATATGAAAAAAACCTCCAAGAAGTCTGGGATTATGTTAAATGACCAAACCTAAGAATAATCGATGTTCCTGAGAAAGAAGAGAAGTCTGAAAGCTTGGAAAATATATTTGGGGGAATAATTGAGGAAAACTTCCTTGGCCTTGCTACAGACCTAGACATCAAAATACAAGAAGCACAAAGAACACCTGGGAAATTCATCACAAAAAGATCGTCACCTAGGCACATTGTCATCAGGTTATTCAAAGACGAAGGAAAGAATCTAAAGAGTTGTGAGACAGAAGCACCAGGTAACCTATAAAGGAAAACTTATCAGATTAATAGCAGTTTTCTCAGCAGAAACCCCACAAGCTAGAAGGGATTGGGGCCGTATCTTTGGCCTCCTCAAACAAAACAATTATCAGCCAAGAATTTTGTAGCCAGTAAAAGTAAGCATCATATATGAAGGAAAGATACAGTCTTTTTCAGACAAACAAATGCTGAGAGAATTCGCCACAACCAAGTCGCCACTACAAGAACTGCTAAAAGGAGCTCTAAATCTTGAAACAAATCCTGGAAACACATCAAAACAGAACCTCTTTAAAGCATAAACCACACAGGACCTAAAATAAAAATACTAGTTAAAAAGCAAAAACAAACAAGCAAACAAAAAACAAAGAATGCAGGCAACAAATAGCATGATGAATGCAATGGTACTTCACATCTCAATACTAACATTGAATGTAAATGGCCTAAATGCTCCACTTAAAAGATACGGAACCACAGAGTAGATAAGAACTCACCAACCAACCATCTGCTGCCTTCAGGAGACTCACCTAACACATAAAGACTCACGTAAACTTAAAGTAAAGAGGTAGAAAAAGACATTTCATCCAAATGGACACCAAAAGCAAGCAGGGGTAGCTATTCTTATATCAGACAAAACAAACTTTAAAGCTACAGCAGTTAAAAGAAACAAAGAGGGACATTATACAATGGTAAAAGGCCTTGTCCAACAGGAAAATATCACAATCCTAAACATATATGCACCTAAAAATGGAGCTCCCAAATTTATAAAACAATTACTATTAGACTGAAGAAATGAGATAGACAGCAACACAATAATAGTGGGAGACTTCAATACTCCACTGACAGCACTAGACAGGCCATCAAGACAGAAAGTCAACAAAGAAACAATGGATTTAAAATATACCTTGGAACAAATGGACTTAACAGATATATACAGAACATTTCATCCAACAACTGAAGATACACATTCTATTCCACAGCACATGGAACTTTCTCCAAGTTAGACCACATGATAGGCCATAAAACAAGCCTCAATAAATATAAGAAAATTGAAATTATATCAAGCACTCTCTCAGATCATAGTGGAATAAAACTGGAAATAAACTCCAAAAGGAACCTTCAAAACCATGCAAATACATGGAAATTAAATAACCTGCTCCTGAATGAGCATTGGGTCAAAACTAAATCAAGGTGGAAATTTAAAATTCTTTGAACTGAATGACAATAATGACACAAACTATCAAAACCTCTAGGATACAGAGGTGCTAAGAGGAAAGTTCATAGCCCTAAATTCCTACATCAAAAGACTCAAAGAGCACAAACTGACACTCTAAGGTCACACCTCAAGGAACTAGAGAAACAAGAACAAACCAAACCCAAACCAAGCAGAAGAAAGGAAATAACCAGGAGCAAAGCAGAACTAAACAAAATTGAAACAAACAAACAAAAAATACAAAAGATAAATGAGAAGCTGGTTCTTTGAAAAGATAAATAAAATTGATAGACTATTAGCAAGATTAACCAAGAAAAGAAAAGAGAAAATACAAATAACCTCGTTAAGAAATGAAACAGGACTGGGCACAGTGGCTCATGCCTGTCATCCAGGCACTTTGGGAGGGTGAGGCAGGTGGATCACTTGAGGTCAGGAGTTCAAGAGCAGCCTGGCCAATGTGGTAAAACCCCAACTCCACTAAAATACAAAATTAACTGAGCATGGTGGCGGTTGCCTATAATCCCAGCTACTCAGGAGGCTGAGGCAGGAGAATCACTTGAACCTGGGAGGCAGAGGTTGCAATGAACTGAGATCATGCCACTGTACTCCAGCCTGGGCAACAGAGCAAGACTCCATCTCAAAAAGAAAAAAAAAAAAAAAGAAAAGAAACAGGAGATATTACAACTGACACCACTGAAATACAAAAAATAATTCAAAGCTACTATGAACACCTTTACACACATAAACTAGAAGAGATGAATAAATTCCTGGAAAAATACAACCTTCCTAGCTTAAATCAAGAAGAATTAGATACCTTGAACAGACCAATAACAAGCAGCAAGATTGAAATGGTAATTTAAAACTTACCAACAAAAAAAGTCCAGGACCAGATGGATTCACAGCAGAACTCTACCAGACATTCAAAGAATTGATACCAATCTTTCTGACACTATTCCACAAGATAGAGAAAGAAGGAGCCCTCCCTAATTCATTCTATGAAGCAAGCATCACCCTAATACCAAAACCAGGAAAGGACATAATCAAAAAAGAAAACTACAGACCAATATCCTNAAAAAATCGTCACCTAGGCACATTATCATCAGGTTATCCAAAGACGAAGGAAAGAATCTAAAGAGTTGTGAGACAGAAGCACCAGGTAACCTATAAAGGAAAACTTATCAGATTAATAGCAGTTTTCTCAGCAGAAACCCCACAAGCTAGAAGGGATTGGGGCCGTATCTTTGGCCTCCTCAAACAAAACAATTATCAGCCAAGAATTTTGTAGCCAGTAAAAGTAAGCATCATATATGAAGGAAAGATACAGTCTTTTCAGACAAACAAATGCTGAGAGAATTCGCCACAACCAAGTCGCCACTACAAGAACTGCTAAAAGGAGCTCTAAATCTTGAAACAAATCCTGGAAACACATCAAAACAGAACCTCTTTAAAGCATAAACCACACAGGACCTAAAATAAAATACTAGTTAAAAGCAAAACAAACAAGCAAACAAAAAACAAAGAATGCAGGCAACAAATAGCATGATGAATGCAATGGTACTTCACATCTCAATACTAACATTGAATGTAAATGGCCTAAATGCTCCACTTAAAAGATACGGAACCACAGAGTAGATAAGAACTCACCAACCAACCATCTGCTGCCTTCAGGAGACTCACCTAACACATAAAGACTCACGTAAACTTAAAGTAAAGAGGTAGAAAAGACATTTCATCCAAATGGACACCAAAAGCAAGCAGGGGTAGCTATTCTTATATCAGACAAAACAAACTTTAAAGCTACAGCAGTTAAAAGAAACAAAGAGGGACATTATACAATGGTAAAAGGCCTTGTCCAACAGGAAAATATCACAATCCTAAACATATATGCACCTAAAAATGGAGCTCCCAAATTTATAAAACAATTACTATTAGACTGAAGAAATGAGATAGACAGCAACACAATAATAGTGGGAGACTTCAATACTCCACTGACAGCACTAGACAGGCCATCAAGACAGAAAGTCAACAAAGAAACAATGGATTTAAAATATACCTTGGAACAAATGGACTTAACAGATATATACAGAACATTTCATCCAACAACTGAAGATACACATTCTATTCCACAGCACATGGAACTTTCTCCAAGTTAGACCACATGATAGGCCATAAAACAAGCCTCAATAAATATAAGAAAATTGAAATTATATCAAGCACTCTCTCAGATCATAGTGGAATAAAACTGGAAATAAACTCCAAAAGGAACCTTCAAAACCATGCAAATACATGGAAATTAAATAACCTGCTCCTGAATGAGCATTGGGTCAAAAACAAAATCAAGATGGAAATTTAAAAATTCTTTGAACTGAATGACAATAATGACACAAACTATCAAAACCTCTAGGATACAGAGGTGCTAAGAGGAAAGTTCATAGCCCTAAATTCCTACATCAAAAAGACTCAAAGAGCACAAACTGACACTCTAAGGTCACACCTCAAGGAACTAGAGAAACAAGAACAAACCAAACCCAAACCAAGCAGAAGAAAGGAAATAACCAGGAGCAAAGCAGAACTAAACAAAATTGAAACAAACAAACAAAAAATACAAAAGATAAATGAGAAGCTGGTTCTTTGAAAAGATAAATAAAATTGATAGACTATTAGCAAGATTAACCAAGAAAAGAAAAGAGAAAATACAAATAACCTCGTTAAGAAATGAAACAGGACTGGGCACAGTGGCTCATGCCTGTCATCCAGGCACTTTGGGAGGGTGAGGCAGGTGGATCACTTGAGGTCAGGAGTTCAAGAGCAGCCTGGCCAATGTGGTAAAACCCCAACTCCACTAAAAATACAAAAATTAACTGAGCATGGTGGCGGTTGCCTATAATCCCAGCTACTCAGGAGGCTGAGGCAGGAGAATCACTTGAACCTGGGAGGCAGAGGTTGCAATGAACTGAGATCATGCCACTGTACTCCAGCCTGGGCAACAGAGCAAGACTCCATCTCAAAAAGAAAAAAAAAAAAAAAAGAAAAGAAACAGGAGATATTACAACTGACACCACTGAAATACAAAAAATAATTCAAAGCTACTATGAACACCTTTACACACATAAACTAGAAGAGATGAATAAATTCCT
>NW_016811742.1:941088-944180 GCF_001698545.2 Rhinopithecus bieti
GATTATGCCTTGAGAGATGCGTTCCCCTTTCACACACCTACCTCAACTAGTTTCCTGAGGGTGGAGTGGTCCACAAGGATGCTCAGTGTAGGGTGTGTCCAAAGCTCAAGGGTAGGATAGAGGGCTATCAGTGTACCAGCTTTAGAACCTCCCTGGCAATCTATTCTGTCTACCTGAAAAAACTCATTGACCTCTTCCCCTGGCTGACTAATCTGCCTCTTTAGAGCTTTAATTTAAATGTTACTTCTGCAAGAGATGCCTTTTCTCTCGACATAAATTAGCTTTCCTCCATTATTCTTTTTCCGAGGCCTTGTTTTTTTTTCTTCACAGTATATCACGATGTGTTGTCATTTAGGCATTTTCCAACCTGTTTATTGCTTGATTTCCTCTCTATAAACTACAAAGTTCATGAGAACTGGTAAACATCATTTTCCAGCAATAACCCAGTGTTCATCACAGGCCCTGATGTGGAGGTGATAATTAATAAATTTGTGTTGAATAAATGAACACATGAATAAATAAAATTCACTAAATGAAACTAGTCTTCTCATGCAAGAGCCTTCAATATCTCCAACCAGAGACTATGAATATCAATATACCAGAGGGATAGTAAAGCATTTTGCAATCAGGACAGATCTGACAGAAGATTATAAGGACTTGGATTTGTATTCTGATGAGGTGGGAAGAAGCCACTCGAGGGCTTGAGACAGCTTTTGTTCCACCTTGTATTGCATCTAGCACCCCTTCCCATTCCTAGTGACTTATGGTAGGCACTCAGTAAATTTGTTGATTACATTTATGAATGAATCAATAAAAATATAGTCTCTAATCCTGAAGAGCTTATGAGTGTTGTGATGAAAGAGACTTGGTAATCACCTTTATAAATTTTAAATAGGTTTATTGTCTGCCTTGTCTCCACCATTTCATTTAGAAACAACCTCAGAGGAGAGCACAAGTCTACAACAGATTTCAGATCCTTGGGGGCCTAGCACAGAGCACAGCATCATAAGACCATAAGGGTATACCAGAAATACTCTTCTGGCTCTCATGCTGTGTTCACCATATTGGACTTTTTTTTTTTTTTTTTTTTTTTTTTAGATGAGTCTTACTCTGTCGCCAGGCTGGAGAGCAGTGGATGCGATCTTGAGCTCACTGCAACCTCCACCTCCTGGTTCAGCATTCTTCTGGCCTCACCCTCCCCAAGTAACCTGGGATTAAACAGGTGCATGCCACCACGCCCAGCTAATTTTGTATTTTAGTAGTGGCAAGGTTTCACCATGTTTGCCGGGCTGGTCTCAAACTCCTGACCTCAAGTGATCTACCCACCTTGGCCTCCCAAAATGCTGGGATTACAGGCATGAGCCACCGTGCCCAGCTGGATTATTTTTAATGCAGTGTATTTCACATGCCAGCCCTCTAGCTGGACCCTGGGTACCCTCCCAGAGGAACTACCAAATGTGGTTTCCATCATTTTGCACAGCCAAGAGATGGCTCTGAGAATTCTAGTCTTTCCCTTGGTTGTCCTGATTCTCCAGTCCTCCCTGGTTACGGGGTGGAAGCAATGGTTGCTGGTCTGGAATCATTGTTTTTTCTCTATAGACTAGGGGATAATGTTTTGGGGTTGTAAAAAAGAAACCGGTCTTGGTTTTAGTTTCAGCTCATTATCAGGGTGTGTGTAGGCTCATCATTTCACCTCTCTGGGCTTTCATTTTTCTCACTCATAAATTTCGAGAGTGAAGGGTGGATAAGAGCATTCTCAAGATCTCTTCCTGCTCTTCTAGGATTCTAATCTCTCATGTGACATAAGAAAATGATTATTTAATTGGCCACAAGCTGTCTTCCAGCTTCCAGAATACTCCTAAACCATATATTTGCTGAATCTCTGGACCATTTCCAGAGATTTCACATTTTGTTCATCCTGAAAGCTCTCTTATTTCTGAAATACCAGACCCTAATCAGTTTAGTAACTGGAGTTTATTTTTATTTTTTTGGCGCTGGATTTCTGACATCTGGAACAATTTCCTGTCAGATCCCGGAAGATTCTCTCCCAGCGTGTCTTCAACAGCAGCAAACAATTTACACCCACCCAGGACCCATCATGTTTAAGATGCCTTGTGGCATCTTATTATAATTAGGAGAAAATGAAACCAGGAGCTCAGTCTGATGAAAATTGAGGTTGGAAACCATTATTAAAATAGAAGTTATTAATACAGCCAAAATGTAGCTGAAAGTGCCAACTCATGTGAGGTGGTATGTTTGGGAGGGCAAGGAGAGAGTGCCAAGTAATTATGTCTGCAGTTCTGTGGGATAGGACAAACTCGAGAACAACACAAAGCAATCTACTTGTTGGTTAATGTGCAAGAGATCCTGATGAACTGATAAAACAGTAGAAGCCATTCAAAGACTCCTGGGACAGTGCCTCTAAACATCCTTACCTTTCAGGACTAGTCAATTGGCTATTTTAGGTTGAGTTCACCCAGACGCAGACCCTAAGAAAAGAATGGGAGTGCAGTAGCTTATTTAGGAGGTGACCCCAGGAAGCACCTGTAGAGGAATGGGCAAGTGAAATAGGGAAGGGAAGGAAGCCAATAAAGGGAGTATTGTTGTGCAAGGTACCACTGTGGATTGCTGAGGCTCAACCCTTCTGGAGAACTCTAAGAAACTATGTGGGAAATACCTTAGAGTGTGCCACTTGAGGGGCATGGAAACTGGGGTATTTATCCTCCAACTTTTATTTATGCCGAGAGTTCTTTTTTTAAATTATTATACTTTAAGTTCTGGGGTACATGTGCAGAACGTGCAGTTTTGTTACATAGGTATACACGTGCCATGGTGGTTTGCTGCACCCATCAACCAGTCATCTACATTAGGTACTCCTCCTAATGCTATCCCTCCCCTAGCCCCCCACCCCCCAACAGGCCCGTGTGTGTGATGTTCCCCTCCCTGTGTCCATGTGTTCTCATTGCTCAACTCCCACTTATGAGCGAGAACCTACAGTGTTTGGTTTTCTGTTCTTGTGTTAGTTTGCTGAGAATGATGGTTTCCAGCTTCATCCATGTCCCTGCAAAGGACATGAACTCATTTTTTTTTTT
>NW_016811742.1:944870-991414 GCF_001698545.2 Rhinopithecus bieti
AGTAGTGACAGGGTTTCACCATGTTGGCCAGGATGGTCTTCATGTCTTGACCTCATGATCTGCCCACCTCCGCCTCCCAAAGTGCTGGGATTACAGGCGTGAGCCACCACGCCCAGCCAAATGCATCCTTTTTCTATGGCTGCATAATATTCCATGGTGTATATGTGCCACATTTCTTTATCCAGTTTACCATTGACGGGCATTTGGGTTGGTTCCAAGTCTTTGCTATTGTGAATAGTGCCACAATAAACATATGTGTGCATGTGTCTTTATAATAGCATGATTCATGAATCCTTTGGGATTGCTGGGTCAAATGGTATTTCTGGTTCTAGATCCTTGAGGAATCACCACACTGTCTTCCACAATGTTTGCACTAATTTACACTCCCACCAATAGTGTCAAAGCGTTCCTGTTTCTCCACATCCTATCAGCATCTGTTGTTTCCTGACTTTTTAGTGATTGCCATTCTAACTGGCATGAGATGGTATCTCATTGTGGTTTTTATTTGCATTTCTCCAATGACCAGTGATGATGAGCTTTTCTTTCATATGTTTGTTGGCTGCATACATGTCTTCTTTTGAGAAGTGTCTGTTCATATTCTTTGCCCACTTTTAATGGGGTTGTTTTTTTCTTGTAAATTTGTATAAGTTCTTTGTAGATTCTGGATATTAGCCCTTTGTCAGATGTGCAGATTGCAAAAATGTTCTCCCATTCTGTAGGTTACCTGTTCACTCTGATGATAGTTTTTTTTGTTGTGCAGAAGCTCTTTAGTTTAATTAGATCCCATTTGTCAATTTGGAAGCATTGCTGGGCTCCCTTCCTGCAGGCTGATCAAGGACCATAAGGGGAAGAGCTATAAGTTCTTGAAATAGGATGACTTCAGGATGTTCTAGAATGGCAAGTGCTGAGAGGCTGTGGGTGGGGCACTGACAGCACCTTGACTACAGTTCCCACTGTTCAGTAGTCAACTCACAATGGGTCAGGTGTAGGGAAAATTATAGCAATTTTGAGATAAGTGCATCTTTTCAATCTCTGGTCTAGCCCCCTCATTTTCCAGATAAGTAAACCAAGGTTTAGAACAGTAGTGTTCAATAGAAATATAATGCAAGCCAAATATATAAAATTTTCTAGTAGCATATTTAAAAGTAAAATGAAACAGGTGAAATTAATTTTAATAGCATATTTAACTCAGTATACCCACATTATTATACTTTTAACATGGAATCAACATACAAATTATTACTAAGACGTTTTGCATTATTTGGGATGAGGGTACTTAGGCTTTGAAATTCAATGTATATTTTCCACTTGCAGCTCATCCCAATTCCAACTGGCCACATTTCAAGTGTTCAATAGCCACATGTGGCTGCTGTCTATTATATTGGACAATGAAAATACAGAATATTTCCATAATTGCAGAAAGTTTTATTGGACAGTGCTGGTCTTGTTAGTTTGTATCATTTACCCAGTGTTAAGAGCTTACAGTTGACAAGAAGTCAGAAGAGAACCCTAGGCTCTCTGGCTAGGCTAGAATCTTGAACTTTAACTCTCCCAAAAATAGGAGAAGCCCGGTTCTTATGGGGCTTCAGGTTGTTGATGCCAAGATTAACTTGACTGGTTGCATATCCTCCCAGACATAAGAAGGTCCAGAGGTCAAGCTCAGGTAGATCTCTTAAGGTAAGGACTAGATCACTGTTATTCATCACTGTGTCCCCTACCCAGTTGCTGCCCCATGGAAAGCCCTCACGAGAGTTCTGTTGGATGTAGATTAGAAGGTCATCTGAGTAAGAAGTCATGCATAAACTGGTAAAGGGACAGTTGGACCAAGGAACCTAAAGGGAAAAAAAGTATCTTCCTGATCACTAACCTTTTCTTATCAGACCACTTACCATGCCATCATACAAAGAGAGAAAGAGAGGTGCAGAGCAGTGAAGAGAATTTTCCAGCAAGACCATTGTGTTTGCCTGGAGTGAGCTGCTTTGACAATGGTCCCAACACCCACATTTAACAAGAGGCAATTTGTTCAGGGTTTTATTCCCACAATAAATCTTACCATTTTCTGCTCCTTAGCCTGCCTGTCTTCTCTTCTCTATATTACACTAACAGCTCCTTTTCCCAGCAGCAGTGGTAATAAATGGTGTGCCTTCAATGTAGAAGTTAAGGTTTCAAGGTGAAGCCTTTGGAAGCGATTCCTTTGTAATTTCATTTATGGCCATGCCATATTTTATGATGCAACTTACTAACTCTGTGGGTGGCTTTGTGTGTGTTCCAGAGAAAGGGAGAGTGAGACACATCCCTGCCCTCCAACTTCCACACACCCTTCCCAGTGGAATTTGGAGGTTAAAGTACCTCCCGGGTTTTTAATTTTTATTTTATTTTATTTTTAATTCTAGGTTCAGGGAGTACATGTGCAGGTCTTTTACACGGGTATATTGCATAATGGCGAGGTTTGGGCTTCTAGTGAACCCATCACCCAAATAGTTAACATAGTACTCGACAGGTGGTCCTCCTGGGTTTTTGGAAGGGAGACTTTAACCTCTCCTCTCCTCTTCATGCTTGCTATCTAGCCAGCCATGATAAGAGATGTTTGAAATATCACTGCTCTAGGAAGCATTCCCCGGTCTCTTCAGTCCACCATAAGTCCCCTTCCCTAGAACTCCTACAGCACTGATTGTCGAGCCTGGCCTATGTCTTCTGTCCACAATTAGGCAGCCATGTTTTTGAGAGTGGCAACTATGGAAGAATGTTACTTTCCTGTCACCTTGCCCACTTCATACACAGAGCCCAACCCCACCAGAGCTGGTAATTGGTTGACCCACTTAATGAATGATTGGCAACCTCCATCTCCATTTTGGGGATTTTAAAATCATCCAATTAGTATGGCTTCTCTAGGGGGCACACAATGCAATATGCTTGGTCCACATCCTCCAAGAAGGGGCCAAGAGTCCTACAACCAAGGAGGGAAGAAACTATTATAAAGCTATATATAAAAATAGATATAAACTATATATAAAACTATATATAAAAATTGGGGGTCTAGATCAGTTTCAAGTTCTCTCTGAAGTCAAAGCAAAACCTGACTCTGCACACAGATTCCATCAATACACACACACACACACACACACACTTGTGAGGGTTCTTAAAGCGCTTCTTGAGAATACAGTCAATGTATTCTTTATTGGGTACATAGTGGATGCTCAATAAATATTTGTTAAATAAAACCAGTGAAAGTGGCCACCATGACTTTGTTTATCATGGGGAGGTTGCGTGATAAAGTGGGAAAAGCATGGGGAACAGCTCTGAGCTCAAATACTGCCTCCACCTCAAGCTATCTGAATGGCCCTGGGCAAATGCCTTACCTCTGAGAGTTTCAAGTTCTCATCTGTAAAGTGAGAGTGGTAATACCCATTGCCAAGAGTAGTTTTGATGGCTACATGAGACATTTCCAGTAAAACTCTTGGGCACCTAACAGGCGCATGGGAAACATCAGTTACTTTCCCCTCTGTCTGGAATGTTCCTGGCCACCTAGCTGACTCACAGACACCTTCTAAGGCTCACATTGAATAAAACAGGCCAGGGAAAGGTGATCACTCCTTCTGCCCTGCTTTCCTTTTATCTCTGCAGGCAGCTATTATTATACTTCTCACCCTATACTTCAACAATTTCAGTCATTGCTCTTCTTTCTTGAGTTTGAGACCAAGCTTACACCATTTATTTTATTTTATTTTTTTATTTCCATCTTTTAGTTTAGGTTCAGGAAGTATATGTGCAGATTTCGCACATGTACTTTACATGGGTAAATCACAAGTCTCAGGGGTTTGTTATACATATTATTTTGTCACCTAGGTAATGAACACAACTTGATAGGTAGCTTTTTGATCCTCACTTCCTTCCATCCTCCACCCTCAAGTAGGACCTGGTGTGTCTTGTTCCCTTCTTTGTGTCCACATGCACTCAATGTTTAGCTCCCACTTATGAGTGAGAACATGCAGTATTTGGTTTTCTATTCCTGCATTAATTCCCTTTGGATAATGACATCCAGCTTCATCCATGTTGCTGTAAAGAATAGGCTTTTGTTCATTTTTATGGCTACACAGTCTTCCATGGTGTATATGTACCACATTTACTTCATCCAGTTCACTATTGATGGGCATCTAGGTTGATTCCTTGTCTTTGCTATTGACTTTCACCATTTTGTATCCTCAATGCTTAGCATACTGCCAGGCACGTAGTATGCACCTAACCAAAACTTCTTTTTCTTTGCAATAAAAGAGATTAAAAGGACACACACTGAAATTTAACAGTGGTTTTATCTATGGTTAGTTGGATTACGGGTGGTTTTCTGCTTCACGGGGTGGGACTCATTTGTATTTTCAAAATATTTTCCCTACAATTACCATGTTTTATTTGAGTAACAAAATGATTCTGTAAGAATAAATAAATATATGCTCAGTGGGCAGATGAATAGATGGATGGATTGACAGCTAGAAGGATAGATGCAGTCAATAAATTTAAGCAGTTTCCATTCCTCTATATTCTCAGTATCTGGGACTGAGAAATACCGAGGGTGAGAAAAGTGATTTCCACTCCCCATGGGAGCCTGTTCCCTGCTTCCTAACACAATTACTTTGAAGATCTCTGTCACCTGGCCCCATCCATTCTGTTCAAACTCACATTCTCTGAAACCCCATTCTGATCAGGAAAAATCCTAGACTCCACTTCCACTGTGGTCTATGTTAGGACTTAGAAAACTTTTTCTATAAAAGGGCTAGATAGTAAATATTTTAGTCTTTGGGGGCCATACAGCCTCTGTCACAATTACCCAACTCTACTGCTGTAGCATGAAAACAGCCATAGGCAATACATAGATGAATGAGCATGTCTGTGTCCCATTAAAACTTTATTTACAAAATCACTGCAGGCTGGATCTGGTTTGCAGGCTGCAGTTTGCCATCCCCTGTTCCATGACTTTACCAATGTTGTTCTCCTTCTTGGAAGGCCCTTTCTCCTGCTTGCCTATTTAAATTCTATCCATCTTCTGCCTTTCAACTATAATGTGACTACTTATTATCTATTTCCTTAGCCTGCTGCTGTTGCACTGTAATTATGTGTATTCTAATAGGTACTAAATAAATATCAGGCAGTTTGCTGTGAAGTTTTCTACTTTTGGGGGGACTTTTGAAGGGTGTGTTCTGGAATTATGCTTGGAAAGGACTGGAATGGGAGGATGTGAATATTTTATCAATATTTATAGTAATAATGTACAGGGCATTAGTCTTATAATTATGTAGTCAGCATAGTGATTCCTACGTGAGAAGAAAAACATCTAACAAAAAAAATGTTAAGTAGGTTGCTTAACAACCACCTAATGGCAGAACAAGAAAGAAAAGCCAGGTATTACGACTGATGAGGTGTCCTCACTCTATTTCTAAAATCTAAACGAAAAATGATAATAGCAACTTCTGTTGGGGAATTTAAGACCCAAATGTTTAGGAGTTTTTAACATCCTTGGACAAGCTGGGATGGTAAATCAAACCTCACCACTGGAGATATTGAGGTTTCCCCTCTAAATTAGCCACCATATAGCAGTTTGTGCAGAAATCTGACTTCAACTTTCATTTCTCATTTTTTTTTCTGATCTCACGAACACTGTGCCTGCACTCTTGGCTCTGTGAGACAGGCTAAAGTTTATGCTTAGAATCACGTGACAGCCCCAGCTAGCTCTCAGCAAATGTGACTGAGTAGTCCATAAATGGTCCTTATTTGGTGGCAAAATGCTTGGGTCCCTCTACCTAAAAAGGAAATAATACAGAAAATGTGCATTACAGTCCCACGCCACCGAAAACTCAATTTCTTGGCTTTTAGAACCACTTGCTGACAGAGCAGACCCTTAGAGAGCAGAGACGCAAAGCCTGTTGACTCACACTCGGGGCTTTTCTGAACATTTCACAGTCCCGTACTTTTCACCAGCAGCAGCTCTATTTGTGAGCACACACCATCTGGCCCCAGAGCCGCTGGAACTAAATAAAAGGAATACATTTGAATAAAGCCTTGACCTGGGGTCTTAAAACACGCTTCCTACGGCTCCCCTTGGAATTTTAGACTTAATGACTTCCCCCTTCCTTCCCCTTAGTTCATTCCAATCATGCCACATCTTTTTAAATAGAGCTAGTGTATCCATTAATTGATTCAGTCACTCATTCATTCATTCATGCATTTAGTAAGTAAGCAAAGTATATATTGAGCACTTCACAAATGCTAATATTTCAGATAGAGTAGTGTAAAAGTTAGACGTGGTCCCTATCCACCCAGAAATCACAGCTGAGCAGACAAGAGAGACATTAAACATGTATAATTGATTATGAGGAAGATTATGTTTGGGACAGTACAGTGTGCTATGGGTAAGATAAATATGTAATTTACCACCCAAACCTAGATGCTTTTGAGAGTAAAAGGACGTGCTATAGAAAACTATTCCAGAACAACAGCTTAAACCAGAATTGTCCTGGGCCAGGCAGGACATATGGTTCCTCTAGCTTTGGCCATTCAGCAGGGGGCCTAACTCAGTTATAGGTCTGTTTCCTCTCCTCTCTCTGTTACCCTGTCCCTACCTTCCCCTATCTCCCCCTGCTTTTACTCCTTTATAGGATAGCAGATACCAGTGGCATGAGTGATGGAACCCATTGATGTCAGTGACTTAAATCCAGTGTCTGGCAGTGTTTCCAAGCATTGGTATGTCATCATTTCCTGCTACCCCAGGTTACCTTGAGAGGAACCTTTACCACACTGAGGCTCTAAATCTTGACTTCTGCCTTTGAATCCAGCTCCCTTCCCATATATCAAGAATGTGGCTGGACTTCTGCCCAGGACTGGCCTGTGATTGTATACTCCGTAGCAATATGAGGAGCAGGGTGGTTTTGGTGTTCTGGGAGCTGTTTCTTTGGGGATAATGGGCTTACAAAAACCCAAAGCTCAGTCTGGTATGGCAGTCACCTAGAGGGCACTCCAAAGGTGTAAATACCTCACTGATGACCTATCATTTTGTTCCACCTGTAAGTCTGAGCTGTGGAAGAGTTCTCTTTTCATTATCAATAGCAGACCTGAAAAACTTGTCTCAGCGATGGCATCCTAGGGGCATGTGGAAGATGCTTGTGAGGCTTTGCCCCATAGCTCCTATGGGCCCACCTCTGAGTTTACCTGAAGTCACAGTAGATCATTCCTGGAAGGTTGGCAGCTTCTCACCTCAAACACCTACTAACCCTCTGCCTGAGGCTTCTAGCAGTCCTTCCTGGAGCTTACTCAGCCCACACAGGATAACCCTGAACCAATGAAGAACAGGAGTCAATGGATATGGTATTCCGGATTGAAAGCAACCTCAATTATCCTTGCCTTATGGTATTCATGCCTTTGTGCAGTCCTCCTCACAAAAAAAATAGGGCTGACCTTTGCAACCAATATAATATAGCAGGAAATAATGGTGTGCAACTTTGAAGGCTGGATCACAAAAAGCATTGCTGCTCCCACCTTGTTGTCTTTTGGATCACTTGCTCTGGGGGAAGCCGGCTGCCATATTGTGAGGACACTCAAGTAACCTTACAGAGAGGGCCATGTGATAAAGAACTGAGGCCTCCTGCAACAGCTAGCAACTGAGTTGTCAGCCAGGTAAGTGCACCATCTCAGAAACAGATCCTCCAACCCCAGTCAAGCCT
The DNA here is from genome assembly GCF_001698545.2 of Rhinopithecus bieti. Lineage (NCBI taxonomy): Eukaryota > Metazoa > Chordata > Mammalia > Primates > Cercopithecidae > Rhinopithecus > Rhinopithecus bieti. Next base: position 952,580 of record NW_016811742.1, read on the forward strand.
TCAGTTGACTGCAGCCCCAGCCAACAGCTTGGCTGCAATCTTAAAGGGAGACCCCCAAACCAGAACCATCCAACTAAGCCAACCTCAAATTCCTGACCCTTAAATAGTAAGAGAGTATAAATATTAATTGTTGCTTTAAACCGCTACATTTAGGATAATTTGTTACACAGCATTAATGAACTAGCGGGCAGATAAGCACCCTAACTTCTGCAGAAGCATGCTCCATGTGGTTTCTCAGGCAATCTTCAGTGGGATTCAGCCCCAGTTGTCCACAGTGGTAACCTTCTCACTGTATGATTTTTATTTGTTTTGTATTTTCTCCCCTCTGTGTCTCATCCCCACTTCCTCACTTTTGTTTCCTGTGATTATCTCCCAAATAAACTACCTGCCCTCAAGTCCTTGCCTTGGCATCTTCTTTGAGGGAACCCAAACCAAGATAGGTTATCTTGCTCATACTCATGGATCAACCTTTCAAAGGAAGAGCAACTTTTGTAAACATGTTTATGTCTTTAGCAAATTTTTATCCCAAGTATTATCTTTATTTAACAAAAAAACCTCCCATATTGTATGATTCCATTTATATAAATTGTCCAGAACAGGCAAATCTATAGTGACAGAAGACAGATTAGTGGTTTCCTTGGACTGAGAGTGGGAATGGGGACTGACAGCAAATGGCACAAGAGATCTCTGGATGTGATGGTGATATGGTTTGAGTCTGTGTCCCCACCCAAATCTCATGTTGAATTGAAATCCCCAATGTTGGAGGTGGGGTCTTATGGGAGGTGACTGAATCATGGGGGTGGTCACTCATGGTTTAACATCATCCCCCTAGTGCTGTTCTCATGATAGAGTTCTCATGAGATCTGGTTGTTTAAAAGTGTGTGGCATCTATCCTCTCTCTCTCAGTCCTGCTCCTGCCACGTAAGATGCCTCTCCCACTTTGCCTTCTGCCATGAGTAAAAGCTCCCTGAGGCCTCTCCAAAATCAGATGCTGCCATGCTTCCTGTACAGCCTGCAGAACCATGCATGAAGTAAACTTCTTTTCATTATAAATCACCCAGTCTCGGATATTTCTTTACAGCACTGTGAGAATGGAGTAATACAGATAGAACTCTCCTAAAACTGGATTGTATTAATGGTTGCACAACTCTATATATTTACTAAAGGCCATTGAATTATATACTTTAAACAGGTAACTTTTATACTTTTTTCCCTTTATTATACCTCAGTAAAGCTGTTTTAAAGAAAGAAAAATGATTTTCATGGCTGAAACATGTATAGAAATGAGGGGGGCAAAGTGGGACAGAGAAAAGTGAAAGAAAGAAATCCTATTGCTAGCCACTTTAGTTTCATAAAAACTAGATTTACTACAGTATCTTCTAAACTAAAATCAACATATTTGATAGAGGCCAAGTAATAATTAGGCCAACCATGCCCACTCAAATATGGAAAACTAACAGTAAAGACAGGATCTCATGTGGGCTTTGTCTAACCAAGAGTCCTCCACTCCACATACCCAGAAATGCCAAACATGTGGTTTAAGAACCAATAGCCACATCTGACAAAAAAGAATACTCTTTGGGAACTTGCCTTAAAAAACCATCAGCAACAGCCAACCCTTGTGGGATATGAGGTGCAGTGGGAGAGGCTGTAAGATTCTGGTATCTAAACCCTAAGACGAGAAGGAAGAAAGCACCAATAGTAGTCCTTCCTTTCCCTAGGATTGGAAGAACCTAGGGGCATACACATACCTTCTTTCATCCCTCTTGCTAGGGCTGCCAGGGAGAAGCAATGTCTCCAGGGAAATGAGGAATATAGGGCATTCAATAATAGGTACTGCCTTCCTTCAGACTGGCCAGGCCAGGCTCCAAGTTCAGGAGCATGGGATGGGAAAGGAATGAGAGAGGAAAAAGGAGACTTACTCCTTTACTACATGTTTGTTTTCTGAGCTTGAAGGTCCTACAGAGCGTCTAAGTAAAAGTCTTAACTGACTGTACTGATTTCAGGACATGTTGGGAACATTTGTTATGGATGTGGGGGAAGATGTAAGAGACAAGAGACACATTTAGAAACACACACATAGACATGCAAACATACATGCACTGGCTGCTCAGTTGTATCAGTTAGCTTTTGCTACATCACAAGCCACCCCAAAACTTACTGTCTTAAGACAGTCTCCATTTACTTAGAACACAATTCTCAGGTTTGTCCAAGTAGTTCTTTTGGTCTAGGTTGAGATATCTCATTTGCCTGGAGTCAGCTAATGAGTAATCGAGAGGCTGGGTGATCTAGCATGGCCTCACACATATGTCCAGCATTGGCAAGCTGCTGGCTGGGGTGATGAAGGCAGCTACATGTTTCTCATCATCCAGCAGTCTAGCTTGGGCCTCAGGGATTCAAGAGCCACAAGAGAGAAAGCCTCAATGCACAAACACATTTCAGGAGTCTGCTTGCTTTATGTTTGCCAATATCCTGTTGGCCAAAGCAGGTCACATGACCAGCCTAGACTCAAGGGGTAAAGAAATAGATACCATCTCTTAATGGGAAGATTTGTGATGCCACAGGAAGGGGAAATATATGGGGGCCATTATTAATATAACCTACCACACCTGCTTGTTTTTGCTTTTCCAATTCTCATTTAAGATCTGCAGGTTGTCATCCTTCTTCTCACTTACTAGAGAATGTGTTTTGTTCAACAGCTGTTCTAGCAGCTAGAGAATATAATTTATTTTGAGATGAACCATTTTGCCCTGATAGTAATTAAACTCTAGCTCTTTCTCTTGAAAAGAAAATTCTCCATTTCCCTAATCAACTATGACTGTCATATAGATGTCCCCAGAGTCTGGTTACAAGCCAAATATAGGATGCCATTTCAAGGGACCTGTTAGTAGTATGGACTTGGCTCACAGGCCATGGAGGGCTTGGAATAAAGAAAAACTGAAGAATCAAAGTCCTGAAGGAAGAGAGAGAAAGAGGAGGGGAAGTGCTCAGTTAATAAAATTGGCATTGATGTCACCATGGAGGAACACCTAAGCACATACCACTCAACACCTCAGGAGGAATTTGTAGCCTGGAGACATTAGCTGCATCTTTTTGAAGGTGACTTAACTGCATATGGGATGAAGGTTAACTAATCATATTGGAGGGAGAACACTCTGCATTCAATTACATACTGTCATAGTCAGTCAACACTATTGGGGTCTGTGAGGGAAGACAGAATAAAAAAGATTATTAGATAATGAAGGTGAGTAGAAAAGGGCACATCTGGCTAGGGAAGATTTTCCAGGAAAGGAGAGAGACTTGAGACTTCAGTTTCAACTCCCCACTGTGAGACAAACATGTGGGGGAAGGCACAGAGCCCTTTAGCTCGCTTCCCTCCTGCTTTACCCTGCTCCTGAAGCACATGCAGCTCTAGCCTAACTTGGTATCAAGCAAGGATTCAAGAATTGTAAATAATCCCCTTGCCCAAAGCCCATCAGACCATGGTGTGAGTGCACACACATCAGACAGATGCAGTATAGGTCAGAGTAGAAAAAAGTCTCAATGAAGCCTGAAGAATATTGCTATTCCCTCAGGACATGAATAAAATGGTCCCCCAAGCAGTCCCTTGGGGGATTTAAGGGCTTGCTCTTTGGGGTAAAGTCTGCCAGTTGTCCCTTACAATCCACTCTCCCCTTCTTGCTGGGCACACAGCTTGACTACACTTCTGTGTCCCTTGAGATTAGGCTTCATCATATGGTTGAATTCTGGCCAATGGAATGTGAGAAGAAGTAATGTAAGACACTTCCAGAATTAGAATTTAAGACCGTAGGCATGTCTCCATGCTATCTTTCTTCTTCCCACCAACTGGAACCCACAGCAATCTAGCTTCAACTATACAGATAACAACAATACCTTAGAGCCACACAATAGAAGGACCTCGGGTTTCTGATTGACTGTGGAGGAGATTTGTTTCACCAGTGTGGATCATGCACCTCTGAATTGTTACCTGAAAGACAAATCAACTTCCTGGTTCTGTAGGCTATGGTGTTGTTAGATGTCTTTGTTACAGCAAGTTAGCTTTTATCCTAATACTTTCATTCGTTCAACCTAAATATCATAGGGTCCCTTTGGAAAATTCTCCTCTGGCCTTAAGGTCATTAGAAACATATATCCAAGCCTGAAAATACTGTAGAATGATGGCTCTATTTCTGCAGTTTTCTCAGTAAGGGGGAAAAGAGTTGTTGACATGCATCATGACTCAGCAAAACTGCTTCAAAACATATTTTTTCCCCAAAGTTTACTCCTTGTGGCAACCATCTTCTCTCTGTGTGTTTTTCGTTCTCTTGCTTTTATGCTAGCACCCCCAAAGTACACACACACACACACACACACACACACACACACACACACACNATTTGATAGAGGCCAAGTAATAATTAGGCCAACCATGCCCACTCAAATATGGAAAACTAACAGTAAAGACAGGATCTCATGTGGGCTTTGTCTAACCAAGAGTCCTCCACTCCACATACCCAGAAATGCCAAACATGTGGTTTAAGAACCAATAGCCACATCTGACAAAAAAGAATACTCTTTGGGAACTTGCCTTAAAAAACCATCAGCAACAGCCAACCCTTGTGGGATATGAGGTGCAGTGGGAGAGGCTGTAAGATTCTGGTATCTAAACCCTAAGACGAGAAGGAAGAAAGCACCAATAGTAGTCCTTCCTTTCCCTAGGATTGGAAGAACCTAGGGGCATACACATACCTTCTTTCATCCCTCTTGCTAGGGCTGCCAGGGAGAAGCAATGTCTCCAGGGAAATGAGGAATATAGGGCATTCAATAATAGGTACTGCCTTCCTTCAGACTGGCCAGGCCAGGCTCCAAGTTCAGGAGCATGGGATGGGAAAGGAATGAGAGAGGAAAAGGAGACTTACTCCTTTACTACATGTTTGTTTTCTGAGCTTGAAGGTCCTACAGAGCGTCTAAGTAAAAGTCTTAACTGACTGTACTGATTTCAGGACATGTTGGGAACATTTGTTATGGATGTGGGGAAGATGTAAGAGACAAGAGACACATTTAGAAACACACACATAGACATGCAAACATACATGCACTGGCTGCTCAGTTGTATCAGTTAGCTTTTGCTACATCACAAGCCACCCCAAAACTTACTGTCTTAAGACAGTCTCCATTTACTTAGAACACAATTCTCAGGTTTGTCCAAGTAGTTCTTTTGGTCTAGGTTGAGATATCTCATTTGCCTGGAGTCAGCTAATGAGTAATCGAGAGGCTGGGTGATCTAGCATGGCCTCACACATATGTCCAGCATTGGCAAGCTGCTGGCTGGGGTGATGAAGGCAGCTACATGTTTCTCATCATCCAGCAGTCTAGCTTGGGCCTCAGGGATTCAAGAGCCACAAGAGAGAAAGCCTCAATGCACAAACACATTTCAGGAGTCTGCTTGCTTTATGTTTGCCAATATCCTGTTGGCCAAAGCAGGTCACATGACCAGCCTAGACTCAAGGGGTAAAGAAATAGATACCATCTCTTAATGGGAAGATTTGTGATGCCACAGGAAGGGGAAATATATGGGGCCATTATTAATATAACCTACCACACCTGCTTGTTTTGCTTTTCCAATTCTCATTTAAGATCTGCAGGTTGTCATCCTTCTTCTCACTTACTAGAGAATGTGTTTTGTTCAACAGCTGTTCTAGCAGCTAGAGAATATAATTTATTTTGAGATGAACCATTTTGCCCTGATAGTAATTAAACTCTAGCTCTTTCTCTTGAAAAGAAAATTCTCCATTTCCCTAATCAACTATGACTGTCATATAGATGTCCCCAGAGTCTGGTTACAAGCCAAATATAGGATGCCATTTCAAGGGACCTGTTAGTAGTATGGACTTGGCTCACAGGCCATGGAGGGCTTGGAATAAAGAAAACTGAAGAATCAAAGTCCTGAAGGAAGAGAGAGAAAGAGGAGGGGAAGTGCTCAGTTAATAAAATTGGCATTGATGTCACCATGGAGGAACACCTAAGCACATACCACTCAACACCTCAGGAGGAATTTGTAGCCTGGAGACATTAGCTGCATCTTTTGAAGGTGACTTAACTGCATATGGGATGAAGGTTAACTAATCATATTGGAGGGAGAACACTCTGCATTCAATTACATACTGTCATAGTCAGTCAACACTATTGGGGTCTGTGAGGGAAGACAGAATAAAAAAGATTATTAGATAATGAAGGTGAGTAGAAAAGGGCACATCTGGCTAGGGAAGATTTTCCAGGAAAGGAGAGAGACTTGAGACTTCAGTTTCAACTCCCCACTGTGAGACAAACATGTGGGGAAGGCACAGAGCCCTTTAGCTCGCTTCCCTCCTGCTTTACCCTGCTCCTGAAGCACATGCAGCTCTAGCCTAACTTGGTATCAAGCAAGGATTCAAGAATTGTAAATAATCCCCTTGCCCAAAGCCCATCAGACCATGGTGTGAGTGCACACACATCAGACAGATGCAGTATAGGTCAGAGTAGAAAAAAGTCTCAATGAAGCCTGAAGAATATTGCTATTCCCTCAGGACATGAATAAAATGGTCCCCAAGCAGTCCCTTGGGGATTTAAGGGCTTGCTCTTTGGGGTAAAGTCTGCCAGTTGTCCCTTACAATCCACTCTCCCCTTCTTGCTGGGCACACAGCTTGACTACACTTCTGTGTCCCTTGAGATTAGGCTTCATCATATGGTTGAATTCTGGCCAATGGAATGTGAGAAGAAGTAATGTAAGACACTTCCAGAATTAGAATTTAAGACCGTAGGCATGTCTCCATGCTATCTTTCTTCTTCCCACCAACTGGAACCCACAGCAATCTAGCTTCAACTATACAGATAACAACAATACCTTAGAGCCACACAATAGAAGGACCTCGGGTTTCTGATTGACTGTGGAGGAGATTTGTTTCACCAGTGTGGATCATGCACCTCTGAATTGTTACCTGAAAGACAAATCAACTTCCTGGTTCTGTAGGCTATGGTGTTGTTAGATGTCTTTGTTACAGCAAGTTAGCTTTTATCCTAATACTTTCATTCGTTCAACCTAAATATCATAGGGTCCCTTTGGAAAATTCTCCTCTGGCCTTAAGGTCATTAGAAACATATATCCAAGCCTGAAAATACTGTAGAATGATGGCTCTATTTCTGCAGTTTTCTCAGTAAGGGGAAAAGAGTTGTTGACATGCATCATGACTCAGCAAAACTGCTTCAAAACATATTTTTTCCCCAAAGTTTACTCCTTGTGGCAACCATCTTCTCTCTGTGTGTTTTCGTTCTCTTGCTTTTATGCTAGCACCCCAAAGTACACACACACACACACACACACACACACACACACACACACACTGCCTCACATCTATTTGCTATCCTTCTAGAGCCTGCTGGTCCTTCTAGTCTGGTCTCTCTTGGCTTCCCCTATTTGTATCCCTTATCAGCCATCCAGGTCACAAAAACAAAACATCATCCTTAGCACCTGCCCTTATCATAAGGCAGGAAAATAAGTGAAAAAATAACTACATTAATGTTTTGTAGTCAGGAGAAAAACAAATAACTTAATACTTTTCCCTCTCTTACATAGGGAAACAAATTCTAATTAAGCATCTATTATGAACTCACAAGACAGGTGTAGAACCATCTGGAAGGAGTCTTGAAGAGCAGCCGATGGGGAAGATTAAAGGACAGAAAATTACTTGCCCCAAAATTATTAATGGAAGAACCAAGACTAGACCCTGGTTTCCTAATGACTCATGCTCAACTTCTAGCCCTATGCTATTTCCTGACCTTCCCCTATTTCCTGCTCTGAAACTCGCAGGGGAATGCATGAGGCCCCTCCACAGAATGTTTGGTGGAATCTTAGTACTCTAGACCCAGAAGGAAGGCAGGCAAGGCAGAGGGCTGGGGAAACTGAGTCAGTCACAAAGGCAGCCAGAGCAAAGGCTTCACACCTACCCTATGATCCAGCAATTTCACTCTTAGATATATACTTAAGAGAAATGAAAATATATGCCCATAAGACTTGTAAATGAATACTCACAGTAGCTTTATTCAGAATAGATAAAAACAAAAAGCAACGCAAATATCCAACATGAGAATTTATAAATAAATTATACTATAGTCATACAATGAAACACGATCCAGCAATAAAAAGGAATGAACTACTGATATATACAACAACATGGATAATCTTAAAAACACTGTATTGAGTAAAGAGGCAAGACATAAAAGAGTACATACTGTATGATTTCACTTTTATGAAATTCTGGAACAGCCAATTATAATATATAATGATAGAAATCACAGTAATGATTGCCTCTGGTGAAGAATGAGGAATGACTGCAAAGGGGCACAAGGGAACAATCTGGGGGTGACTGAAATTCTCTATATCTTGATTTGTGAGGGGCTTATACAGGCATATACATTTGCTAAAGCTCATTGAACAGTACATTGAAGATCTATGTATTTCACTATACGTAAATTATACATCAAACAAACACTCACCTAAAAATAGTATTGGAAGAAAAAAGACTATTAAAAGAAAATGAACACATTAAACTTGTAACTTTTGTTTCTTGCTATGTAAGAGAAGCATCTCTCCCCAGTCTCATTCTCTCCCCCTGCTCTCTTGTTCTCCAGTTTCTTCCTATCCTTGACCTTCATCTCCGTATCTCGATAACAATCTCAAAGCCTCTCCCCCTCCCCAACTTCAAAACCATCATGCAATTTTTTTGCCCATGCAAATGTCCAGCTTCAGTCCGGCTGACACAGCCTAAAGAGGCGTTATATGCTTTTCCAAATCAGGCTAAAGAATGAAGAGACAAGGAGCAGGGAGGTGATGAATGGCAAGTGCTTTTTTAAAAACATGAATCTTGTTTTCTTAAGACAAAAATTGACCGTCGTGGTATGACAGTTTACATGTTAAACAAACGTTTTCACAGAAACCTAACACAGCCTAAAACGATATTCTTATATGCAGGCTCTACAGGCAAGTCTAGATATGATATCAAGAACTGATGGATCTCATGACTCAAGACAGAGGGCATTTTGGGTATCACCTCAATTCTTAGGATTCTTTTAAAATATTTTTTGTTTTGCTTTGTGTGTTTTAACAGGAATTACTGGGCCCCAGCTATTGGAAGTTTAATTTCTCGCTGATACAAAGGTTTTTGAAAATCTGTACGTCGCTAATTTGATTCAGATGAAACTTGTTGCGCTTGTCAGTGATGAAACCTGCCACCAATGGCTTTCAGCAGTTTCAAAGCCTCAAAAACACAGAGTTCAAAGCTCAAAAAACAGAGGCTCCAAGAGTTCTCCATCCTAAGAGCATAGACCCTTGTCTTTCCCATCTCCTCTATCACCTTCTTCCCCTTCCCCAACACCTCAGCCTGTGGCTTGGATGGCAAAGCTGATATTTATAACTCCATAATTGGAAAATAAAGGGTTTTCTTTCTAATTTCAGGAATTAGCACCTCTAAGACTGAATGATCTGCCTGTGTATAGGCTCCAATAAAAGGTTTTCCCTCCTCAGTCAATTTTCATCTGCAAAATGGCAGCTTTGGTAACTTATGATCTGGCTTAGTTCTTCATGGGGAACAGCATTAAATTCAAGCAGAGAATACCTTGGCTTACAGGTTTCAGACATTCAGGTTTTTTTAATTAAAAAATAATTTTTGTGGGTACATAGTGGATGTATATATTTATGGGATACACAAGATACTGAGGTATGAACATGCTTAATAACAGCTTTTAAACATTCTCTTACAGTCCTTATTTATGGTACTAATGACATTTTTAATGTAAAATATTCTGGACATAGAAACAAATCATTGCTCTTTCCATTGTTTCACTATTTTCCCAATCTGGTCCCAAATGGTAATCAAAACGAGACTACTCATCTCCATTTCTCCCCACTCCATCTCTCCCTCCCCCAAAGCACACACCAGTAATAGCCAAAACTACATAATGCTACACTCTAAAACGCAGAGTTGACACTATTGGGAAGAAGGTTGAGCATTGTGGAGATGCTCTTTGAGGATCTACAATATCTTTTTGCTCTCTCACACATCCAATTCTGCAAGTTTTGTCCTTCATAGAAAGCCCTTTGCTTTTCTCAGCAAAGTGCGACAAAGATTGCCTTGAAACACTTATCCCGCCTCCCCTCCACTGGAACCATGTGCAAGCTACACAGCTTGGAACAATTTTGAAGCACTTGGGCTGCTGCAGGACACAGAGACTATACTGGCTCTTCAAAGGACATCTTCTCAAGCCACCTCTGTGATGTCAACACAAGTCTAACTCCTTCTCTCCCGACTTGAAACTCCCAGCCAGATGTGACAGGGGCTGGTGCTCAGGATAAGTAATTCTTGTCATAATTTTTTGTCATTGCCCTCCTGAAGTAGGAATGCCCACATCAGCCTTTCCTCATAGAAGGATATGACAACCTGTGGGCACTTGACATTGGCTTCCCTGACAGGGACCAGGTCAGCCTCATCAGAGTTTTCCCATTTCATCAGGAGCGTGAGCTCTCCACTAGAGTCTGTAGCTCCAATAATCTGCTCAACTCCAAAGCCCAACAAAGCCTCGTGGCTTTTCTGACTTTTCTTTCTTCTCTGGTTTGCCCTCCTCTCCCTTATATTCAGAATCAGAATAAGCTTTGCATTTGCCTTTTTCTGATCTATCTGTCTCACGTGCTATTTTCTGTGACTGTAGAAACTCAGCAATGAGGTCACACAATCCAGGTTCTCTTCTGGCTCCCACGAGTCATCCTCATCTAAAAAAACTCTTCCACTTTAGGAGGTGCTCCACTTTGCCCTTTACCAGTTGACAGTCGACAGTGTTCTCCACCACGTATTTTTCTTCCTCCTCTTCTAGCACCTCCTCTACTTCCTTCTTGTTTTGTTTTTTTTCCCCATAGTTTTTGACAGCTTTCTAGTGTAAAGGGTGACACTGCTCAGAGCAGCATTCAAGAGCCTGAGAGGAGCATGTCGTGTTGGACTCACTGGGGGAGTGGCACCCAGGAAGGCAGCAAGCAGGGTGGCAGCAGTGGAGCCCCTCACTGAAGCAGTATACCGAAGGCCCTGGCCAGCAGTCCTCCCCTCTGCTGAACCTGGAAGCTCTTTACCAATTCCTGGAGTGCAATCCCATTGGGGAACTCCAGGAGACAGTTTGGAACAAATTGTTCATTTTGCAACTTATTGGGTTATATATACATGAACTCCCATTCATCACTGGTTGAAGGCTGCTCATAGTAAATGTCAATTCTCCAGAACTTCTGGCCCACTGTGTACACAGGCAAGGTGAGCTCTGGTGCCCAGAGAAAGCCCTTTGGCAAAAAAAAAAAAAAAAAAAAAAAAAAAAAAAAAAAAAAAAAATGCAGAAATTGGCAACAGGGAGTCAGATAAACATGGACAGAAACAGTGAGGCCTAACCAATTAAGAGTGGGGCATTAACACTGTCAGCTACAAGACCTAACCACAAAGGATCATGTATTATTCTGATTGACTCTGGTTTCTTAATCAAGGCCCCCTGTACTGATTAGCTTTGTTGTGTAACCAACCACCCCAAACCACAGTGACTCAAATCAATAAATATTTTATTTAGCTCACAATTCTGTGAGTTGACCAGGTGATTTTAAAATCTGGGCTGACTCTGCTGATCTCTGCTCAGTTCTCTCACATGTCTATACTCAGCTGGTGCATCAGCTGGAAGCCAGATGATACAGGACAGCCTCACTCACATGTCTGGTGATTGGCAGGCTATTAGCTAGGGCACCTCAGTTCTCTTCCCTGTAGCCTCAATCTCCAGCAGGCTATCCTAGGCCTCAGGGTCCCAAGCACAGTGAGAGAGCAAACTCCAATATACAAGGGCTTTTCAAACCTCTACTTGTGTTCTCTTTTCAAGAGGTGAAGTCTTTCTCTTCCCCTTCAATCTGGGGTGGCCTTTTGATATGCTTTGGCCACTGGGATCACAACAAATACAATGTAGGCAGAGACTTGAAAAGTGTTTACATTTAAGGACTTAAACTCTTGTTCTTGGAACTCTAAGATGTTATGTGAACAAGCCTGGGCTAGCCTTCTGGAGAATAAGTAATATATGGCCCTGTTACGCCCATCACCCCAAGTGACAGCCAGCCAACCACTAGACATGTGACTGAGGTCATCTGGGATTTCACCAACTCACCAGCCAGGTTCAGACCCATGAGTGAGCCCAGCTGGGCCCAGGAGAATCATGAGTTAAATAAATGCTGGTTGTTTTAAGCCAATAAATGTTGAGGTGTTTGTTACATGGCAAAAACTAACTGATACATGGGATAAAATAGTGAAGTTATATTAGGTTACTGAGTAAAGCCTCACTGAAAAGAGAACATTTAAGCTGAGACTTTAAAAATGCCAGGGAGATGTTGATGCAAGAGGGGGTAGGGCATTCAAGGCATAGAGAACAGCAAGTGCAAAGGTCATGAGACAGGAAAGGGCTTGGTGTTTTGAGAGAATTGAGAGAAGATAAGAAGAAAGGTTTCTAGGACTGAGGACCAGAGAGAGGGAGAGAGAAAATTGAGGGGTGCATGGGAAATCTATTCATATGCTTATCAGGGGAATGGGGTCATGATAATATGTTCTTTTTTAGAGTCCTTCATTAATAGAGTCTTATTCAACAATACATTCTGAATACATCTGAAGCATTTTAATGATATGTTATTAATAGAGAAGATGCTAAGAGAAATTATTCACATTCTTTATCCAATCTTTTCATGCTCTTCATTCTCCCCTTTCTCTTCTCCCCAGACTCAGCTGCAGTAGGAGAAAGCTGGGGCAGAGGTAAATGTAACAATCCTTAAAATGAAGACAAAATAAAAACCCATAAACTAAAGAGTTCACAAAAGCAAGACTGGGGTGTGCATTGACCATTCAGCAAACTAGCCATTTTGCATACTGGATCCTGGAACATTGGCTTCAAGCTCTGCCCTCTCTGAGCCTTAATGTCCTCAGAAGACAGACTGGATGAAGCCTAAATCCATTCTAGCTCTGGTGAACAGAGGTTTTGTGGGAACCTCAAGTTTCATGGGTATAGTGGTGTGCGTGTGGTGGGGACAGGGGTGTGCATATGAGTAAACAAATTAATTAATCTCAGGTGCCTGAAAAGCATTAAAATAGAAAGAGAACAAGAGGACTTGAAGGTTGAGGATGGAGAGAAAAGGAGGAGAAAAGGAGACTTTTACTGGGTTTTCTTGAATTGAACTAGATTTTAGTTCAGCAGTGAGCTAGTCCTCTAATCTCAAAGTCTAATGCTTGGGCACAAATGTGTCATAACCAGAGGGTGAACATGGAAATGGAGCAGAGATGAGACCCTTCTTTCAACAATCAATTAAATTCACCAGGCAATCCCTGAATAAGCTTTGGTTAATTTTGTTTTCTTAAACGAAAGAAGAAAACTATACCATGTCTGGCGTGGAAGCAGACTTCCAGAAAAGACAGGGGCAATGTAGAAAGAAAATTGAAAAACGTATTTTGCCTGAGAATAAATGGTAACAAAAAATATGGCTTTTCAACTGGCTTAGTGTCATGGAGAAAGCACTGATCAGGACATCAGGGATCTAGGTTTGCTTCTACTATTAACTCACTTCGTAATAGGCAGAAAATCATGCCAACTTTCTTTCCTGCAGTTTCTTCTTATGAAGATATGACTGTGTCAGAGATAGAAAACATACTTATTATATATGCCACCACCATCCTTGTCCAGACCAGTGAGAGAGATCAATAATCACTCATAGCTATCTTTTCTGTTAACATCTAGACGTGTCCTCAGAATCTATCTCAACACAGTGCTTCCAGTAATCACTACCAAATTAATAGAGTTGGTCTCAAAATTAAACCTATCTACTCTTCAGGACTAGACCCTCAGTTCCCAGCCTATGGGCTGCAGACTGCCGAGAGGCAATGAGGTTACTGCAATATGTTTTTCAAGATATGCTTGCTAAGCCTTGTCTATAATATCAACAAAGTTCTATCTTATCTGTGTCCTCATTCCCAAAAGACGCTGGGAATATCTGGCCTAGGGGATTTTAAACTTCTCCTCTGCTCCAATATTTTCTACTCCTAGGCTAAATTTCCCTTTCTTCTACCCACTTGCCTTCTACCTCCTTCCTTCTACTCAAGATCTTCTAACACTAACGCAGATTGTTTGGTCAGAAAGGAATTTCCTCATCCTCTGTGGAAAGGGAAAGAACCAGGCAACATACGATATCAAATGAGTCACAGTAATCATCATTGCTCTGCCCTTGAGATGAGCTGTGACCAACTTGAGGGTCATCTGCCAAAACTGGCTCTGGGCATCACCCTCATATTTCAGGTAAGAATGCCAGGTTCTTTCTTCCCATGTCATTTATCAGACCTTCTTAAATATTTAATTTCATCTTAGCTTCAAGTTTTGTTTCTCCTTCAGAGTTTCAGGCAATCCAAGCTTAGTTTGCATCCTAAGACATAAGGAAGTAGGGAATGTGAGTACCATCACTTATTAATCAAATGGCCTTCAGTAGTTTTCTTTATCTTTTTGAGCTTCAGTTTCTTCATATGTAAAATGAAATAGTTGTAGTAATTAAATAAGATAATATATATAAATTGCCTAGTACAGAGCCTAACATATAGTAGATATTCAATAAATGATAACAATAATAATGAAAATAATCTATTGGGAACTTACTGTGATGTCACATACTCTGTTAAACAAGTTATAGACCACCTGTTTAATTAAACATATTTCCTCTTTTGATAGGTTGCAAAATGGCCACAATTCTTTGCAGCTTATATATCTCTACTCCTTGATTCTGGACAATAATGTGAGAGAAGCTACCTTGTGTGAGTTACAAGCTTAGGCCTCAACAGGCTTTGCAGACTTTTGCTCTTGCTCTTGGGAGTCTGCCTACCTGCCATATAAACAAGACTGGCCTAGCTTACTGGAGAGTGAGAGACAAATGGAATGAAGACATGCTTTTCCAGATAAGGCCATCCTAGATGAACCAGTCCCCAGCCAACATGGCAGCTGACCACATTTGCCATGAGTAAGCCTTGCTGAGATCAAGTGAGTCTGACTGGGATCAGCATAACTTCCTAGTTAATCCAAGCCCAAATTGCTGCCCCACAGAATTGTGAGCTACATAAAGGGCTGTTGTTCGAAACTACTAAGTTTTGTGATTGCTTGTAATGAAACAAAAAGTGATACATGTTTCTTCTTGAGCACACAACTAAACTACATGTCTCATATTCCCTTGCTTCTAGATTGGCCATGTGACTAGAAATGGCCACGTGTCACTTTCATGCCAAAGTGGTTTAGGAGCTGGTGTGCCTTCTCACTTTCTCTTCCTCTGTCTGTTGACTGAATGCAGAGGTTCTAGCTGAGGACTCTACAATATAGACAGAACCTGGGTCCCCGAATCACCATGTGGAGAGGAGTCACTCACCAGACCAGAATGTCCATTTGCACTTTATGTGATCTAGTAATAAACTTCAATTTTAGTAAGCCAAGAGGTTTGAGGATGTCTATGGTATGGTAGCTGACATTACCTTAACTAGCACACATGGATTACATAATCGAGTTATCTCCGTTTACTGATAAAGAAAGTGAAGAGAAATTAAGCTGGTAAGAGTTAGAATATAAACCCAGTCTGTGTGATTCATAGCAACTCCACATCCTGCCTTCTCAAGGTAATTGTTACAGCCATTATTATTAAAATTCCTTGAGGCTTTAATTTATTCGAGTGATGACTGATGATATGACAATGCAATCCCTTGTCATATCTTGCCTTTCCCTCATTCCTCAAACTCCAAAGACATTGAGGTTGGTGTGGAGGGAGGAATTCATATTGGAGTCTCTGTCTCTTCAAGGTACAGCTGCTCAGCCTGCTACAGTCAAAAAGAATGACCTGAAGACCTTGCACCTACAGAACTAACTAATGGGAGGGTTTTCTCCAGAGCTCTGGGTCCACCATACACTGTGATCACATGCATTTTAGTTTTCTCCTTTGGTTCCCATGCCTCTCACTTCATTTCCACTGTAGCCTCTCCCAGTATTAGAAGGATCAACGAGAAAGACATGTTTGCTTCCTGTGCTTTCATTCAACAGCACCTATGTGCCATGCACTATTCTGGACAGTGGGGCTACAATGATCAAAAGAGATAGGATCTCTGCCATCACTGAGATTATAATTGAGAAAAAAAGGAAAATGAGTAGATAGGACATTGATACAGGTTTGCCTCTACATAGATATAAATGAATATCCAGAACGGATGACTGATGGTGTATTTGGTGATTATTTTGCCAACATCTAGGACAGTGGTTGTTCACCTTAGTTTGTATGAGAATCATCCAGAGGCTTCTTAAAATATGCACTATGAGGCCTCATATCTCAGATTTTCTTTTTTTTTTTTTAAAGTCCCAGATTAATTTTATTTCACATTGATAGAAACCAATGAAAAACCATTTACATTTTCCCGTTGTTAAATAGCACAAACATTTCAACGGAATATTTCTTGGATAAATATATCTTGACTGATTTGTAGAACTGAAATAACAGTTTATGTTCTTCAAGGTAAGAAAAATGACATAGATAACTGATTGTTTAAAATTTTTAAAACTTCCAGACATAACATAATGGCTTCATTATTAACATCCTATATGTCCATTACTAATTTAATCCATTATCGATTAGCACCCATTTATAAAGATGCATTTCTTAATATGTTTTGGGTCAGCCTGGAATTACAGCAAGAAAAATTCACACCGTTCAGAAATATCAAACGAATACTTTTTTGCTACATATTAATCTGTATGGTAACTACCATTTTAATGTATAGGGGTTCTGGACTAAGCCCTTAATAATTACCCATAAGTTGGTTTTCAAATAATTTTTACCAGTAATCCTGGATTTTGACAATTTAAAATGATTGCTATTTATGTTTGCCATGAAAAACTAATACAAAAAATAATTTGACTAAAGTGGAAATTTCAAAAAAGTCCACTGGCAGATGAAAAAATAAAGAAAAATTACAAAGATTTCCCCTCATCTTCTACAGTAGTGGTTTCAAACATGTGTACAAAAGTAAACTCTATTGCTAATGGGGGAGATTGGAAATCTCTTAGGAAGTTAGTTTTTAAGGATCAGTCCTTAAAGATATTTCAGAACAATACTAGAATATGACTAATCATTCTTTCAGTTGTTTACAGAAAAATAAAACCCATAGAAATTATCTGTTTACCTGGGTTGAAGATCTAATAGCTAGGTGTAAATTTGGATAAGGTACAGTATTGAAATAAGTAGTACATGAAGTTTTTAAGGTTGGTTCCCCCTCTATAAAGCCAATAAATAGATTTTTAAATACCATATAACCTGTGCCCAGAATGTCAAATTATAGCATGTATTGACAGTAGCTTGTCTTGGCGAGGCAATACTTGTCCTGCCTATGAAGAATAATAAAGAAAAACAACATTTTTTTTTTCTTTGGGAGAGAAAAGAGTATTAGTAGAAATAATATCAGGGGAAAAAGTAAAAACCCGGTCCCAAAATAAAGGCCATTAATTTGGAAGAGAAACAATTTTTAACTCTTTCCTTGACCAATGAAGAGCATTATCTATTATTAGGGAATAATGTAATACCACCTCATTCCCCTTATTATGCATTACAATCTTACGTAATATATGGAACACATATATAAAAATACAGACATTGCATGGTGACCTAAGCCAATTTGGAATAGATCAATGGAACTTAAGTTCACAGCATGCATAAATTGTTTTTATATCTTAACTACTCACATTTCTACTGGAACAAATTTGTCATTAAGCCATACTGCTAATTTTCAAATGATGGAAATACAAAATCTGGTGGCACGGATCGTCATTATTTTGCTGAATTACATTTGAGAAAAAAGGAAGCTACTGGCTTCATCGTATTTTATATAGTGATTCTGGATCTTCTTATAAGAATACATGTATGAACTTAAAAGATAATTTTCTCATGAGGAGAACATTAATTTGGGATCTGTGGCCATTGGGCATATATTTGCAAAAACATTTTAACACTGCCCAAAACATTAGAAATTGGAAGACTGGTCCATGGGAAAGGTTTTAATACTCCTACTACCAATGATGCTGGTGTACTTCTACACAAGGACTCTTAGTGGATGTCAATCAATTTGGAGGTAGAGTTTTCAGGAATTGCTTGACCATCCATCATTTCCTGTTGACCGAACTGTGCAATCATACTTCATAGGTTTTTAAAGGTCACATTGGCCTTGGATTCACAATGTTTGTTTTTTAGTTTTCAACCGTAAGAGAAGCAAACAATCAGGGAACTAAAGGGTCACAATCCCGTGGCAACTGGAATAGAAATATCTCTTTATAGCACCAGCCGACAAGGACCCTGTTGGAAAGGAAGCCCGAAGTGGAAGCCAGCACTGAGTGCAGTGACATCCTGCTAGTTTTCTTGCTGTGTGGTAGGGAAGTATTAATAAAGATAAAGCTCTTCTGAGAAAACTCCCAAAATAATTCTGATTAGGAAGGAATGCTTTCTTCACTTCTTGATCATCAAGCTTTTATATTTTCTTGCTGCCTGTTTAATCCAAGATTCATCCTCCTGTGAATCTGGTGAAAGCTCAATAATATCAAACCATGAAGGCATAATAGCCATGTTCATATTTAATGTAACAGGCCTAACAGGCGCATGCGGGCAGATATATTTGATATGTGAACTTCTGATACCTGCAAAGGCTTCTGCCCATCCGTGCCCAGTATCTCCCAATCCATGCAGGAAAATCACCACAGTGATGGCCTTCCAGGCGGCGGGCATGATGGCGGGGAGCGGGGTTGACATGTTATTGCCACACATACACCGGCTCAGCTCACAGCGCAAGCGGAAGGAAGAGCGGGCGCCCGGCCGCAGCCCAAGGGCGTGCGAGCGGCGAGTCCCGACCGGCCCCACCAGACGCCTCATCTCAGATTTTCACCTGGAAGATCAAGAGTAAGAGTCCAGGAATCTGCATTTTTAACCAACTCACTGGGAGATTCTAATGCAGAAGATCCTTTGAGAAACTCTAGCCTGTGCTAAGGTGCAGCATTTCCACAGAACTTTGCAGATGTGGTACCAGAACTCAGGGGCAGATCTAGGCCAGGCCTCTTCAGCCAAAGGCTGGGGCACTGAGCAGTAACATGATAGTGCACAGAACTGCTAGCAAACAGAATGCCCAGAACAGAGAACAAAGAATCCAATGAAATCCATTGAGTCTGCATGAAAAGGTGGAGGGAAAGGGTAACTGTCATCATTGAAGTGACAAATAATGTGCTGAATGTAACTACTTTGCTTGAATTAAGGTAGCAAAATGTTTTCAGGAAAACAGATTTTGGGGACACACTAAAATAGCATAACAGACTGAAACACGTTACAAGAAACTCAATTTTTTTTCTTACCTTGAATAAAATATTCATTGAAAAGAAGAATTCATACCCAAAACAAGCAGTCCTAAATTGTTTCAAAAAGAACTACCAGTTACAGCTGTGTCCCTGGCCAAAGCCCAGTTTGGGGAGCAGATCGCTGTCTTTTAATAAGAGATTTAGTCCCTAAGGACAGAACAAGGACAAGTGGTTAGAAATTACCGGGAGGCAGAGTTCAGCTTGCTGTGAGGAAGAACTTTCAAATAATGTAAAAATGTAACAGGTTTTCTTTGAGGTGGCAAACTGTTACTTGAAGAATTTAAGCCAAGCCTAGATGCACTTGTATGTATTTATCAAGCTTTCTTTGTATCTAGTGATGAAAAAAGAACACAAGTTTAAGACCACCCTTGGCCTCAGTGAACTCATATTCTAGTGGGGGAGATGGACAAGTAAACCCACAATTATAATATAGCACAATGAGACCATGACTATAGTATATCTGGCTACTGCAAGAGTCCAAGAGCGGAGGTTCTGGCTCAAGTGAAAAGGTCAGAGAAGGTTTCCTAGTAGAATTGACATAAGATCAGAATGCTAAGCCACTCAGAAGAAGGAATGAGGTTTTGGGCAGATGCAACTGCACGTGTGAGGGTCTGGAGGCATGAAACGGCATTGTGGAGGAGGAGAAAAGGTGAGAAATTCAGTGGGATATAGGAGGAAGGAGGCAGGACTAAACGCTAGAGAGCCAGGCATGGATCAGATCATGAGGAACTTCTTGAACTAAAGTGAAGGGTTTTAGTTTCATCTACAAAAAATGGTGAGATGCCATTGAAAACTGACCTCAATGATTTCTGAAGCCCCTTTCTATCAAAAATTCTTTGAGCCTAGTAAACTGTTTGCTTCTTCCAAGATTATGCTCTAAATTGGTAATATGTATATAAAATCAATGCAATTTTAGAAAGTGGTTGAATAAATAAATGGGGCATTTACATGAGGGAGTACTATGCAAATGTTAAAAAAAAAAAAAGAATAAGAAAGCTGATGAGTGAGTTCCAAGACATAATGGTGAGTGAAACAAAAAACATGGGAAAGTACAAAAGAGTAGTCACAATCAAGCATTTGTAGGGTCTTGGTATGTAAATGAGATGCTATTATAAATCAGTAGAGAAAGAACACACTTATTAATAAATAGTATTGAAGGAAGTGGGGGATAAGGGGTTATTGTTTAATGGTTACAGAGTTTCTGTTTGGGATTATGGAAAAGTCTTAGAAACAGATAGTGGTGATAGTTGCACAACATTGTGAATGTACTTAATGCCACTGAATTGTGTACTTAAAAATAGCTGGGACAGTAAATGTTGTGTTATACCTATTTACCACAATAAGCATTTTTTTTAATCTTAAAAATACTTGAAGAACAAAGGGCAAAAAAAGATGAAATAATTGAAAAAAGACATGAACAGACAACTCACAAAGAAGTTCTAAAAATGGCCCTTAAACATATGAAAAATGTTCAAACTCACATAATTATAGAAATACAACATAAAGCAACACTGAGATGGCCATTTCCTACCTGTCAGATTGGTAAACTTTAAAAGTGTAAGAACAAACTGTGTTGGCAAGGCTGTGGGCAACAGGCACTCTCATATTTTACTGGTGGGCATGCAGATTCGTACAATCCTTCTGAAGGGACATTTAACAACATGTACAGAATTGCATATGCAAGTTACTTTTTGATACAGCAATATTTCTTCTGATGTATGTTTGTCAAAACAAAAATACATATGCAACAAGGTTATTTATTGTGGCATCATTTGTAATCATAGAATATTGGAAACAACCAAATGCTGATACATAGGAGAGTGGTTGAATAAATAAATGGAGCATTTACATGAGGAAGTACTATGCAAATGTAAAAAGAAAAAAGAATGAGAAAGCTAATGAGTGAGTTCCAAGACAATGGTGAGTGAAACAAAAAACATGGGAAAGTACAAAAGAGTAGCACGCTACCCTTCATGTAAAAAAGAAGAGGATATAAGAAAATATACATGTATCTGCCCAATTGTGCAAAAGAAATACAGAAAGGATAAACCAGAAACTGAAGAGATTGGGTAACTATAGGAGGTGCATGGTAAGAGAGTGGAAAAAATTGAGGGAATGGAGAATATGTAATAGACATTAAAGTGACACTTGTATGTGTATACATTTTTGGTTAGTTCTGACTTTTAGAACTATGTTGATGCTTTGCATATCCTAAAAAATTAAAATTAATATGTAAGGAGAGTTCAAAATGGAATACATTCAGTAACACATGAGTCTAACTGTATTGCAAGTGAACAATATAACCACACTGAAAAGAAAAGAACTAACCTAAGTAACTTTGGTTAGCAAGATTGGTTGTATACTGTATGTTAAGACAGCAAATGGTGTATGTTGTTCTCCAGTTACAAAATTGTTTTCCACAGGGATTTAGATTAGCAATTCTGAAACTGCTCTATGTGTATAGTAGGGCTTAGCAAATACCTAAATTTATCATGAATAATGAGAACCAAGTTTCTCACTGTTAGGAAATGGAACTACAAACAAAGAAAAGAGAAAGGCTAAAAGGAACCCTGTAGTGCTGTGTTGAAGGAATTATCAGTATGAACTCATAGTTTTAAACATATGTACATATGGAGAGGTATAGAAATAGATATAGGTGTATGTTATACATGCATGAACATATATGCATATATTCCCTAACTCTGTTTACTGAGAGCATGAGGAAGTAATGACACCCTAGTAGCAATGAGCACGCTTAGTGCTTGCATCTTGATTTCTAAATACAATTCTCCACAAAAGAAACCAGGTCTACTTAGAGAAATGATTATCTCAGGACTGGGGCAGGGAAAATACAAGATAAGCCTGAAACATCTTATGGTGCCAGAAAGTAAGGAAGTACTCAAAAAATGATGAGGGCATGTCGAAAGGACATAGAAGTAACTTGAAGGAGTTCCCAGTGGAAAAATCTGGAACAATTTGAACAAGAAAATAATAATAGTAACAGTTTATAATCCACAGGAAAAAAATCTATACTGATATAAATAAATAAATAAATAAATAAATAGAGATTTAAGGAGCAGCTCTTTCTTAAAGTAGAATTATAATTAATACATATAGAAGAAATGATGTAAATTGAAAGACATCACCATTTGGCAAAGACCACAGTAACAGTTGTTACCTGCAAGAGTTATTGATGCATGCTGTTGGACGGAATGGTGCCCCCCACCCCATTCCTATGTTGAAGCCCTAACCTCGAATGTGACTATATTTGGAGAGATGGCCACTAAAGAAGTAATTAAGGTTAAGTGAGGTCATATGAATGGGCTCTAATCTGATATGACTGCTGTCCTCATAAGAAGAGGAAGACACACCAGGGATGCACACTCAGAGAAAAGGCCATATGAGGATACAGTGAGAAGGTGATCATCTGCAAGACAAGTGGAGAGGCCTTGAGAGAAATCAATCCTGCTGACACCTTAATCTAGGACTCCCAACCTCCAGAACTGTGAGAAAATAAATTTCTGTTGTTTAAGCCAATCAATGGTATTCTGTTATGGTAGCCCTAGCCAACCAATACAGATGCTAAAATTAGTGGGCAAAAGTATGATTAAAAACAAGATATTTACATAGTCTCAAAGCCTCTCCTCACAAGATGCTTTTTAATGACAAAGCTTAAAATAATAACTTTAAAGTAGTAGAGAAACCTTGCAGACACCACCTCAACCAATGATCAAGGTTAACATCACAAGTAATAAGACATATTGACATCATGAACCACTGATAGGATGACTTAAGACAGACACAACATCATTTCTGTGAGATTCATGCTAAAACTGCACAATCTCAATATAATCATAAGAAAACATTAAACAAGCCCAAATGGAAGGACATTCTACAAAATAACTGATCAATATTCTTCAAACGTGCAAAGGTAGTAGAAGACAAGGAAAAACTGAGGAACTACCACAGATTAAAGAGACAAAGGAGACATGACAACTAAATGCAATATGGAATTCTGAATTGGATCCTGAACCAGAAGAACACATTAGTGACAAAACTGACAAAATCCTTATAAGGCCTACAGATCAATTAATGGTATTTTATGAAATTTAATTTCCTGATTTCAATATTGTACTATGATTATAAAAGACGTTAACAGTAGTGGAACCTGGGTTGAAAGCATATGGGAAATCCATACTATTCTTGCAATTTATCTGTAAGTCTAAAATGATTTCAGTATAAACATTTTTTCTTTTTTCCCAAGATGGAGTCTTGCTGTGTCGCCCAGGCTGGAGTGCAGTAGTGCGATCTTGGCTCACTGCAATCTCCGCCTCCTGGGTTCAAGTAATTCTCCTGCCTCAGCCTCCCAAGTAGCTGGGATTACAGGCATGAGCCATCACGCCCAGCAATTTTCTTTTGTATTTTTAGTAGAGAAGGGGTTTCACCATGTTGGCCAGGCTAGTCTCAAACTCCTGAACTTGTGATCCGCCCACGTCAGCCTCCCAAAGTGCTGGGATTACAGGTGTGAGCCACTGCGCCTGGCCCAATATAAAATTTTTAAAGAAAACAATATTGAGTAAAATATCCACATGCAGGGCTGGTTCTGCTGGCTCATGCCTGTAATCTCAGCACTTTAGTAGGCTGAGGTGGGAGGATTGCTTGAGTTCAGGAGTTTAAGACCAACTTGGGCAACATAGTGAGACCCCCATCTCTACAAAATTTAAAATAAAATTAGGCAGGCATGGTCGCATGCACTTGTAGTCCCAGCTACTCAGGAGGCTGAAGTGGGAGGATTGCTTGAGCCCAGGAGGTTAAAGCTGCAATGAGCTACGATTGAGTCACTGCACTCCAGCCTGGGCAACAGAGCAAGACCCTGTCTGCAAAAAAAAAAAAAAAAAAAAAAAAAAAAAAAAAAAAAAAAAAAAAATGCAGGTGCATAACATTACATTATGATCTCATTTACATATTCTTCTAAAATACATACACAAGCAGGCCAGGCATGGTGGCTCATGCCTGTAATCCCAGCACTTTGGGAGGCCAAGGTGAGCAGATCACTTGAAGTCAGGAGTTCGAGACCAGCCGGGCCAACATGGTGAAACCCTGTCTCTACTAAAAGTACAAAAATTAGCTGGGCATGCTGGTGGGCTCCTGTAATCCCAGCTACTCAGGAGGCTGAGACAGGAGAACTGTTTGAACCCAGGAGGCAGAGGCTGCAGTGAGTTGGGATTATACCACTGCACTCCAGCCTAGGCAACAGAATGAGACTCTGTCTCAAAAAATAAAAAATAAATAAAATACACCCAGGCAATAAAATGCATTTTTCATAGATACACATGTACTAAAAGTATACAAACATGGGCTAGACAGTGGTTGGTTCTCAGTCTTGGCTGCACATTGGCATCACCTGAGGAGCTTTAAAAACTACTGATGTGGGGAAAGAGGGTAAGTCTCAGTTCTTCCCTTTGTCACTCTGGTGATCCTTAGTTTCAAGAAGTAAAACTACATATCCATATCTACATTAAATACGGGGTGAAAACATACACAAAATATTCTTAAGAATCTGTGAAAATCATATGAATAAGTGAATATAAAATCACTTTGATTAGAAAAAACTAACTAATGCTTAAGTTTCCTCTTCCCTAAGAGATTCTGATCTTTTTTTTCTGGCATGTGGTCGCAGGAAACGCAGGGATTTTCTTTTTTATTTATTTTTATTTTTATTATACGCTTTAAGTTCTTAAGGGTAGCATGTGGCACAACATGGCAGGTTTGTTAACATATGTATACATGTGCATCGTTGTGTGCTGCGCCCCGGCATTAACATCGTCATTTACATAGGTAGATGCTCTTATGCCATCCCTCCCCCTCCGGCCTGCTCCCCACAATCGAGCCCGGTGTGTGATGTTCCCCTTCCTTGTCCAAGTGTTATCATTGTTCAATTCACGCACCTATGAGTGGAGAACATCTAGGTGTTTTTGGGATTTTCCTGTTCTTGCCAATACGTTTGCCTGAGAATGATGGTTTCAAGCTGCATCCATGTCCCTCAAAGGACATGGAACTCATCCTTTTTTGTGGGGCCTGGCATCAGTCATTCGCATCGGTGGTATATGTGCCACATTTTTTTTAATCCCAGTCCTGTCACTGATGGACATTTGGTGGTTCCAGTCTTTTGCTATTGTAAATAGTGCCTGCCAATAAACATATGTGTGCATGCATCTCATAGCAGCATGAGTTATAATCCTTTGGGTGATATCCCGCAGTAATCGGGATGCGGCTGGGTCAAATGGTGTTTCTAGTTCTAGATCCTTGAGGAATCGCGCACACTGTTCCCAATGGTGAACTATGTTTACAGTCCCACCAACAGTGTAAAAGTGTTCCTATTTCTCCACCATCCTCTCCAGAACCCTGTTGTTTCCTGGACTTTATTAATGATTGCCATTTAACGGGTGGTGAGATGGTATCTCCATTGCTGTATTTGATTTGCATTTCTCTGATGGCTAGTGATGATGAGCATTTTTTCATTTGTCTGTTGCGCATAAATGTCTTTTTTCTGAGAAGTGTCTGTTCATGTCCTTCTCCCACTTTTTGATGGGGTTGTTTGTTTTCTTTCTTGTAAATTTGTTTGAGTCTTTGTAGGTCTGGATATTAGCCCTTTGTCAGATGAGGTAGATTGCAAAAATTTTCTCCATTCTGTAGTGTTTTGGCCTGTTCACTCCTGATGTCAGTCTTTGCTGTGCAGAAGCTCCTTTAGTTTAATAGATTCCGGCATTTGTCAATTTTGGCTTTTGTTTGGCCCATTCGCTTTTGGTGTTTTGGAACATGAAAGTCCTTGCCCATGCCTATGGTCCTGAAATGGATATTGCCTAAGTCAGAAACCAGGGATTTTCAAAAAGACTCTCAGGTAATCCTGATATGCAGCCAGGGTTTGAGAACACTGGGCTGAGGAGACATAGCAGAAATTCTGTGAATAGTGAGCTGCCTCTGGGGAAGGCAATGAGGGAGAAGTGGAGATTAGCGGAGGAGTCTTCACCTTCACTTCAATCTGAAGCAAAAATGGCCAAATGTTAAGTTTTGTCCCATTTTGGAAGGTGAAGACCACAGGTATTTATTACACTCTTCTCCATCTTTCTTGGTATTTATTTAAATGTATATACATGTTTAAGAAAGACTAAAAAGTAAGCTTACCTGTGAAGCATATAAAAAGTGTCATTTTAACGAAAGTAAATTATAACCAGGAAACATTGTTAATTTGGTTCTACAGAGAAAAAGGAATAAGGAAATAAAGGAAGCGCAGGTTTCAGATGGTGGCTGTTGAAGCGCCCATTGGGAGCCCGCATCAATAATTTTAGTGTTATGCTCCAGCCCTCCTGGCTTATAGGCAGAAACATTACAGTCTTTGCTCGCAGTTCACGCCTTGATTAACTTTTTTGGAAATGTTACAAGTTTTAGCAGTTCAATAATTAGGAAAAATACATTGGCTCAATGGTAACGTACAAAATGATCCTACAAATAGAAATTATTTTTAAAGATAAGTGCTTTGCAATTTTAAAATAAGTCCTGGACAGGCTGGTATTCAACCTGGTTTGTAGCAGTTTTAGCATGCTGGTTGTCTGCAGACTGATTAAGTGGGGTAGGTCCATGATGCACGGCAGGTATAAATCCCTGGCATATCCGCTGGCAGCTCGTAGTTGCATCACTGTAGCCAGCTACTCGGGAGGCCTGAAGGTGGGAGGATCACTTGAGCCAAGGAGTTCAAGACCAGCCTGGACAACATAGTGAGACGCCTGTCTCTAAAAATTTGTTTTAAAAAATATTTTAATATCCACCTTGTCTTAGCTGACCCAGTTTGGCGGCGTATCTATCCCCTCTCTCTCATCTTGCTGTCTAAGTGGGAAGCACTAGCACACACAGCAAGAATTCTGGCTAGGGTCATTCCTGTGGCCCGCAGGGAATGGATTGTCTCTCAGAGGGGATCAGCGTCCACGGGCCATCCAGGATAGTTTCACCTATACCAGTATTAGACAGTTGCCCAGTAAAGAGAATATCAGCTAATGGAAGAAAGGTAAGCTTAGTGGGAAGGACTGGCAGGAAAATTCAGTGCTACAGGGGAAATAAAGAACTCTGACTGAGGATAGAAAATAGTGAGTTCTAAGTATTCACCTTTTGCAAAAGTGGGCTTATGACATTGTCTTTACTAACTTCCTTATTGATTGCCACACCGTCCTCCCTCCTCCCCTTTTCAGATTTCAGTCAGCCAAACATTTATCCTTTACCAAAAGAAAATGCAAATGTTTTTGAAAATAATTATCTGATACTATTGGACAATTGCCACTTTCCTGAGTAACGCAACTCAGGAGAAAAGCTCTTCCTCCATAAGAACTAGGAAAAAGGAAACTTTCAAGAATTGGTTCGTTTTCTTTTCCTTTTTTTTTTTTTTTTTTGAGACAGAGTTTCACCATTGTCACCCAGCCTGGATTGCAGTGGCACGATCTCAGCTCACTGCAACCTCTGCCTCCAGATTTAAAGTGATTCTCCTGTCTCAGCCTCCCAAGTAACTGAGATTACAGGTGCTCACCACCACGCCCAGCTAATTTTAGTATACATAGGGTTTCACTATGTTGACCAGGCTAGTCTCGAACTCCTGACCTCAGGTGATCTGCCCACCTCAGCCTCCCAAAGTGCTGGGATTACAGGAAGGAGCCATCACGCTCAGCCAAGAAATGGTTGTTTTTCTAAAGTGTAGCACATATTGGTTTAGCTGGCAGCTCCTTCTGCACCCCATTCTACCTGTTCAGTGCCTTTATAATCATGTTGATTGGTGGTTAATGTCTGGTACACCTATCTTTCCAGCAGACTATGGGTTTCTCGGAGGAATCTTGTCTTGTTCATCTGTGTATCTCCAATGCCTAGACTCCAGTAAGCACTCAATTTTTTTAAATTGAAACTAAAAAGGGATAAATTAGTATGACATCTTTATTCCTTCCCTTATTGTCACCCACCTCCCCTACCCCTCCCTTTTCTTTAGAAGAGAACCAAATTCTTTTTGTTTGTTTTTTTTTTTGTTTTTGAGACGGAGTCTGGCTCTGTCGCCCAGGCTGGAGTGCAGTGGCGCGATCTTGGCTCACTGTAAGCTCCGCCTCCCGGGTTCATGCCATTCTCCTGCCTCAGCCTCCTGAGTAGCTGGGACTACAGGTGCCCACCACCACGCCCGGCTAATTTTGTGTGTGTGTGTGTATTTTTAGTAGAGATGGGGTTTCACCATGTTAGCCAGGATGGTCTTGATCTCCTGACCTCGTGATCCACCCATCTCGGCCCCCCAAAGTGCTAGGATTACAGGCGTGAGCCACCATGCCCGACTGAGAACCAAATTCTTTAGCTTTCTTTCTAGCTCACTGTAGTGGATGCTCTGACATGCCACCCTGATCCTCCCTTCAGAACTGAACTACTCATTCCCCCAGCTGCCTGGAGTGTTGGAGACTGAGCATTTTTCCCTTGGTGGAAATATCTTCCTTGGCAAAGGTCTGCCCCTTTACTGGAGGTGCCCTCATCTGATGATGGGCCAATGCTTCAGAGCTCTCCACAGGATCAACAGGGACTTCTGTTGCAACTTCACTGTAGCTCAAATTCTCCCTTCCTAATCCTGCTACTTTTTCCTCTTTCACAGGTGTTGATCCTGAGAGCACCCCTAATAAACTCTCTGCACACGAATCTCTCCATCAGAATCTGCATCCTGGGGAACACAGCAGGCAAAACTCTGTAACCTCTGTTTTAAATGTGCTTTTCTCAGGCTTGATCCATAAAACATCAAGTACCTTTTGGAACCGAGATCCACTTCTGAGCTGAGTTTTCACTAAAGAGGCCTAAAGGATAAGGAGATAGGGCTGCAGCCTCATTCACAAGACACTACTCTATTGCCCTGCCCCCCTCCTTCCCACTCCTCTATATATTGTCTATGCATCTCTACTCAGAGAACTTGCTACAATCCAAACAGACAAAAATTCCTTCTTTGGGTCCAAAGTAACTGTAAACTGAACACTATTTAGTTGAAACAGAATCCTTTTACAGGAAGTGCCTGTCCAATATCTTATAACAACTGAGTACCTCCCAAGTTCAAATCCCAGCCTCCCTGTCAAGAGGCTGTCCTGTCTCACACAGCAAAACCTTCAGCTCAGTAGAGGTTCCTTGGCACAGACCTGGTGCTCTCCCAGCATCCTTTGCAGAGTTGCTGCAGCTCAGGTTTGCTACCACCAGGTACTCCTTTCGGCTGGGGATGGCCTTTGGGTTCCTGGCGTAGAGATGGCTCCCACTGCCCCTCAGCAGAGTGCAGCCTGGGGTTTTTCCAGGCTAGTCCAGCCTCAAGCCAACTAGAACTAAGAATCATTTAGAGGAATGAGAGAATGACGGGAACAATCAAACACAGATTTGACCTCACTGGTTTGGGATCAATAGGTAGGGCAACTACGCAGCTACCTCCCTTGACATCAGCCCTGGTGATGTCCAACTTATTGATGTGTCAGATGCCCACAGCAGACACTGGATCTCAGTCACATCATTGTCTGGGAATCATTGTGCAAAGGTCTCTTTATTAGCTTCTTAACAGTACAGGCCTTTTCATCTCTTTCTCCCTCTGCCTGTGGAACATTCTCTCATTCTCACAAAAGAAAAAAGGCTTTTCAGGAAACTAACGTTCTTCTTTCAACCATGCCTCCTCCTCCAGCCAATAATTTTTCATTGTATTTAATAGAATCTAAATCAGATGCATTGCCATCAGACTTACAATATAAACTCTATTATTGGTGTTTCATCATAATAGGAGATTTGGGACCAAAGCCAAACAGTGGCAATTTCTTCCCCTCAGAGGAAAATTGCTTTTAAGAATTAAATAAAATTCTTCTTCTTTATACTATCCTCAACAGACCCTTCCCCTACCCATGATACAATATTTTATGAGGATGATCTTTTAGTATTTTTCCATATTTCAAATTGATTCATTTGATGTCTTCAGCAAAAATAAATAAATAAAGTGGAGGCTTTATCAAATAATTTTAGAGTCACAGGTGGCCAGACAAAATTAGAGTGAAATCTGGCCTTAAAGAGGAAAATTATAAAAACAAAAACAAAATCAAGTAGAGGTAAGAGAAAGACTATACTACCTTACTCTTTAAGCACAAAGAACTGATCCGAAGTAGAGATTTGATGGACTTTCATCTTATCTCTGGTATTTGGGAGCCTTCCAGCACTCACACATTTTTGTCAAGCAGTGTTTACAAAGAACTGGAGAAGCAGTAATGATTCAGGGAAAAGATTTTGCTTCAGGGTGGAAAAGATTAATAAAGGAGTCACATGGCCCATTATTATGCAACAAGATATAATGAACTTTAAGTGGCCAAAGAAAACAACTTAGTAAACAACTTTTTTCCCTCCAAAAGGATAAAGGAAAGAGGAAGTGGAGAAAGTTTCAGTATCCCTTAGAAGTTACAATTGGAGGTTTGACAATCTCTGCAGACCTCCAAAAGAGTGAGTGACATTTCTGAAGCTATAGTAAATATTGATTGTATAATTGCCACATATTTATTCTGGGGCTCTCAAGAGAAATAATTTTCTCAGATTGAGGGTTTGATTTTAAGTTTTATTTCAGTTTCAGGGATACACATGCAGGTTTATTATATAGGTAAATTGCATGTCATAGGGATTTGGTATACAGATTATTTAGTCACCCAGGTAATAAGAATAGTACACTGTATTAGTCTGTTCTCCTGTTGCTAATAAAGACATACCCGAGACTGGGTAATTTATAAAGGAAAGAGGTTTAATTGACTCACAGTTCCACATGGCTGGGGAGGCCTCACGATCATGGCAGAAGGCAAAGGAGAAGCAAAGCCACATCTTACATGGCAGCAGGCAAGAGAGCTTGTGCAGGGGATCTCCCATTTATAAAACCATCAGATCTTGTGAGATTATTCACTATCACAAGAAGAGCATGAGAAAGACCTACCCTCATGATTCAATTACCTCCCACTGGGTCCCTCCGATGACACATGGGAATTCCGGCAGCTATAATTCAAGAAGAGATTTGGGAGGGGACACAGCCAAACCATATCATTCCACCCCTGGCCCCTCCCAAATCTCATGTACTTTTCACATTTCAAAACACAATCATGCCTTCCCAACAGTCCCCCAAAGTCTTAACTCATTTCAGCATTAACTCAAAAGTCCGCAGTCCAAAGTCTCATCTGAAACAAGGCAAGTCCCTTCCACCTATGAGTCAGTAAAATTAAAAGCAAGTTAGTTACTTCCTAGATACAATGGGGGTACAGGCATTGGGTAAATATATCTGTTCCAAATGTGAGAAATTGGTCACAATGAAGGGGCTACACGCACCATCCATGCAAGTCTAAAATCCACCAGGGCAGTCAAATCTTGAAGCTCCAAAATGATCTCCTTTGACTCCATATCTCACATCCAGGTCATGCTGATGTAAGAGATGGGTTCCCATGGTCTTGGGCCACTCCACCCCTGTGACTTTGCAGGGTACAGCCCCACTCCTGGCTGCTTTCATGGGCTGGCATTGAGTGTCTACAGCTTTTCCAGGCACATGGTGCAAGCTGTCCATAGATCTACCATTCTGGGGTCTGGAGGACAGTGACCCTCTTCTCATAGCTCCACTAGGCAGTGCCCCTGTGGGGACTCTGTGTGGGAGCTCCCACCCCACATTTCCCTTCTGCACTCCCCTAGCAGAGGTTCTTCATGAGAGCTCCACCCTTGCAGCACACCTCTGCTTGGACATCCAGTCATTACCATAAATCCTCTGAAATCTAGGCAGAGGTTCCCAAACCTCAATTCTTGACTTCTGTCTACCCACAGGCCCAACACCATGTGTAAGCTGCCAAGTCTTAGGGCTTGCACCCTCTGAAGCAATGCCCTGAGCTGTATGTTGGCCCCTTTTAGCCACAGCTGGGATGCAGGCCACCAAGTCCCAAGACTGCACAAAGCAGCAAGGCCCTAGACCTGGCCCACAAAACCATTTTGTTCTCCTAGGCCTCTGGACTGTGATGGGAGGGGCTGCCATGAAGATCTCTGACATGCCCTGGAGACATTTTTCCCACTGTCTTGGTGATTAATATTTGGCTCTTTGCTACTTATGCAAATTTCTGCAGACAGCTTGAATTTCTCCCCAGAAAATGGGGTTTTCCTTTCTATCGCATCACCAGGCTGCAAATTTTCCAAATTTTTATGCTCTGCTTCTTCTTGAACACTTTGCCACTTAGAAATTTCTTCCACCAGATGCCCTAAATCATCCCTCTCCAACCAAAGTTCCACAGACCTCTAGGGAAGGGGAATGCTGCCAGTCTCTTTGCATAGCAAAAGTGACCTTTACTCTAGTTCCCAACAAGTTCCTCATCTCCATCTGACACCACCTGAGCCTGGACTTTATTGTCCATATCACTACCAGCATTTTGGTCAAAGCCACTCAACAAGTCTCTAGGAAGTTCCAAACTCTCCCACATTTTTCTGTCTTCTTCTGAGCCCTCCAAACTGTTTTATCCTCTGCCTGTTACCCAGCTCTAAAATTGCTTCCACATTTTCAGGTATCTTTACAGCAGCACTTCACTACCCAGTACCAGTATACTGTATTTGTCTGTTCCCACACAGCTAATAAAGACATACATGAAACTGGGTAATTTACAAAGGAAAGAGGTTTAATTGACTTACAGTTCAACATGTCTGGGGAGGCCTCATAATCATGGTGGCAGGCAAAGGAAAAGTAAAGTCATGTCTTACACTGTGGCAGGCAAGAGAGCTTGTGCAGGGGAACTCCTATTTATAAAACCATCAGATCTCATGAGACTCATTCACTATCATGAAAACAGCACAAGAAAGGCCCGCCCTCATGATTCAATTGCCTCCCACTGGGTCCCTCTCACGACACTTGGGAATTATAGGAGCCACAATTCAAGATGAGATTTGGGTGGGGACACAGCCAAACCATATCATACCTGCTAGGTAGTTTTTGATCCTCTCCCTTCTGCTCCCCTCCACCCTTAAATAGGCCTCGGTGTCTGTTGTTCCCTTCTTTGTGTCCATATGTACTCAATATTTAGCTCCTACCTATAAGTGAGAACATGCAGCATTTGGTTTTCTGTTCCTATGTTACTTTGCTTAAGATAATGGCCTCCAGCTCCATCCACGTTGCTGCAAAGGACATGACCTCATTCTTTTTTATGGTTGTGTAGTATTCTGTAGTGTATATGTACCACATTTCTTTATCCAGTCTACTGTTGATGGGCATTTAGATTCATTGCATTCACATTGAGATTTTTTCATTGCAGCTACCCTACTGGGACAGAATGATCATTTATTTTGCTTCCCATACTGCAATTAGTTTGAGAGCTGTGTGGAATCAATACTACTGTCCATCATTACTATATAATGGAGATAATGTCAATAATAATAGTGATGGTGGTGATGGAGATGGGAGTAATGAAGATTATAGTGGTAGGCATGGAATGGTAATGACTGTGGTGATGGCAATGTGTTAGAGGTGGTGATTGTAGTGACAGTAGTGGTGGTACTGATCATGGCAGAAGTGAAATGGTGATTGCGTTGATGGTGATGCAATATAGGTAGTGATGGTGGTGACAGTAGTGATTGTGTTGGTGCTGGTGGTGATGGTGACAGTGACAATGGCAGTGGTGAGGAAAATGGTGGTAATAGAGATATTGATGGAGATTATGATGGTAATGGTGATGATGGTAATGATAATTATGATAATAATAGGGGTGGTGAGAAGAATGGTGTTGATGATGGTGGTAATAGAGGTAGTAATGTGGTAGATATAATGATAAGACCAGTCTTTTACAGAGAAAATGTCCCTATTCAGAAGGTTTTAAGAGCCTAGAACTTATTTCTGAACTTCTTTGAATGTGCCCTCAGTGACAATGGGTGGACTTCTTTACTGTCATTCAACAAATATTTATTCAGTATCCACTAGGTTCCAGGCAGTCTTCAAGGTACTGATGATACACCAAAACAAACAAAAATCCTTGTTCCATTTAAAAATGGAGAGCCTCTACATATTGGGTACAGTGTATACTGCTTGGATGACCAGTGCACTAAAATCCCAGAAATCACCACTAAAGAATTTATCCATGTGACCAAAATTGCCTGTACCCCAAAACTATAAAAAAATAAAAAAATAAATAAAAATGGAAAGTCTCCATTTTAACCAATGAGACAGAAAATAAATAAAGTAGATAAGTAGATAAGTAAAATATGTCATATGTAGGGTAATGATAAGCCCTAAGGAAAAAGGCAAAGCATGGAAGGGAGATATGGAGGCGGGTGGGAGGTGTGTGCGTGAGTATGTGTGGGTCTGTGTGTGATAATTTGGGTGACTGTTCAGCAAATATTCTTTCCCTTCTTTCTCTCAGTGTGGGCAGAGTATAGTTCTCTGCCTCATTAATATTGAGTTTGATCATGTGATTTCCTTTGACCAATATTGCTTATATTATTTGGATTGACTCTTACGCTGTGATGATACACCATGAGAAGAGCATATCTGGGGTACCTACTTCCCCTTAATTCTGTGCCTCAACACACATATAGAGCAGACCTAAACCAAACCCACAGCCTAAAGCAGAGCTAAGCCCAAGCAAGGCCCACCCTAAATGAATCAAGTCTCAGATGAACTCATGAGTACGGAAATAAATGCTTGTTAACCACTGAGTTTGGGCATATTTTGTTATGCTGCCTCATTCTGGCAATAGCTGACTAACACAGAGTAGATGTAATTTTATTTTAAACTTTTCAGTTGATACACAATTGTATGTATTTATGGAGTACTTGTGATATTTTCATACATGTATACAATGTGTAATGATCAAATCAGAGTAATTAGCACATCTATCACCTCAAACATTTATCATTTCTTTGTGTTGGGAATATTCAAAATCCTTTCTTCTAGCTGTTTTGAAAGATACAATAAATTATTGTTAACTATAGTCACTCTACTGTGTTATATGGAACATTAGAACTTATTCCTCCTATCTACTTTGGGTACAGTATACACTGCTTGGGTGATGGGTGCAACAAAGACTCAGAAATCACCACTAAAAAACTTATTCATGAAACCAAACACCACCTGTTCCCCATAAACCTCCTGAAAATTTTAAAACCTTTTAGAAACTAAAACTAAAAAATTGAATAAAGCCTCTGAAAATTGAATTGAAAAGAACATATTCCTCCTATATAGTTGTAATTTTGTGTTATTAACCAGCTTCTCCCTAGCCCCTGTACGCTCCCCCTTCCAAAACTCTGATAACTACTATTCTATTCTCTCCTTCTATGTGATCAATTTTTTTTAACTCCCACATATAAATAAGAACACGTGGTTATTTGTCTTTCTGTGCCTGGCTAATTTCACTTAACATAATGTCCTCCAGGCTCATCCATGTTGCCACAAATGACAGAATTTCATTCTTCATGGCCAAATAATATTCCATTTTGTATATGTATCACATTTTCCTTATTAACTTGTCAATAGACACTTAGATTGATTTAATATCTTGGCTACTGTGAATAGTGCTGCAATAAACATGGGAGTGCAGATATCTCTTCAACATGCTGATTTTCTCTATTTTGATATATACTCCATGGTGGGATTGCTACATCATATGGTATTTCTATTTTTAGTTTTTTGAGGACCCTCCATACTGTTTGCCATAACGGCTGTACCAATTTACATTCCCATCAAGAGTGCGTAAGAATTTTCCTTTCTCTACTTCCTTATCAGTACACTTGGGGTGAGATGAAACTTCATTGTGGTTTTTATTTGCATTTCCCTGATGACTAGTGATATTGAACAATTTTTCATATACCTGTTAGCCATTTGTATGTCCTCTTTTGAGAAATGTCTATTCAGAACATTTGTTGATTTTTAAATCAAATTATTTGTTTTATTGTTTGTTTTGCTATTGAGTTGAGTTCCTTATATATTTTGGATATTACTTCTTTGTCAGTTGAATTGTTTGCAAATATTTTCTCCCATTCTCTAGGTTATCTTTATTTTGTTGTTTCCTTTGTTGTGCAGAAGCTTTTTAGTTGGATATAATCCCATTTGTCTATTTTTTATTTTATTGCCTGTGCTTTTTGAGGTCTCATCCAAAAAATCTTTGCTCAGACCAATGTCCTGAAGCATATCCCCTGTGTTTTCTTCCAGTAGTTTTATAAGCTTTGGTCTTACATTTAATCTTTTATCTATCTTGAATTAATTTTTGTATATGGTGAGAGATGGGGTCTAGTTTCATTCTTCTGCATATGGATATCCAATTTTCCCAGCACTATTTATTGAAGAGGGTGTTCTTTCCCCAGTGTATGTTTTTGGCACGTTTGTCAAAAGTCAGTTGGCTACAAAGATATATATTCATTTCTGGGTTTTCTCTTCTGTTCCATTGGTCTATGTATCTGTTTTTATGCCAGTACCATGTTGTTTTGGTTTCTATAGCTTTGTAGTATATTTTGCAGTCAGATGGGGGATGCTATCAACTATGTTCTTTCTTACTCAGGATTGCTTTGGCTGTTCAGGGTCTTTTGTGGCTTCCATCTGAATTTTAGGATTGTTTTTTCTATTTCTGTGAAAAATTTTATTGGAATTTTGACAGGGATTGAATTGAATCTGTAGATCACTTTGGGTAGTACAGACATCTTAACAATATTAACTCTTACAATCCATGATCATGAGATATCTTTCCATTTTTTAATGGGTACCCTGTTCAATTTCTTTCATCAGTGTTTTACAGTTTTCATTGTAGAGATCTTTTACCTCATTAAGTTTATTCTTGGGTATTTTATTTTTTGTAGCTATCATAAATGGGATTGCTTTCTTGATTTCTTTTCATATTGTTCATTATTGGTGTATAGAAACAATGTTTCTATAGTAATATCACTGTTTCTATAGATGTTTGTAAGTTGACTTTTTTATCTTGCAACTTTACTGAATTTATTTATCAGCTCTAACAGTCTTTTAGTGGAGTGTTTAAGTTTTCCTCAATATAAGATTATGTTAACTGTAAACAGTGACAGTTTGACTTTCTCCTTTCCAATTTGGATGCCCTTTATTTCTTTCTCTTGCCTAATTGTTCTGGCTAAGACTTCCTCTCTTGCTTTGTACTGTGTTGAAAAAAGTGCTGAAAATGGGCATCCTTGTCTTGTTCCGAATCTTAGAGGAAAGGCTTTCCACTTTTCCCTATTCAGTATGATGTTAGCTGTGGGTTTGTCACATTTGGCCTTTATTGTTTTTGAAGTACATTGTATATCTAATTCAAAAGGATATTTTTTATTATGAAGGGATGTTGAATTTTATCAAATTCTTTTTCTACACCTATTGAGATGATCATATGGTTTTGTCTTTTCATTAGTTAATGTGATGTATTATGCTTATTGATTTGTATATGTTGAACCATGTTTGTACCCCTGGGATAAATCCCACTTGATCATGGTGTATAATATTTTTTGGTGTGCTATTGGATTTCCTTTGCTATTATTTTGTTGGGGATTTTTACATCTGTGTTCATCAAGGATAATGTCCTTTAGTTCTATTTGTTGTTGTTGCATCCTTGTCTGGTTTTGATATCAGGATAATGCTGGCCTCATAGAATAAGTTTGCAAAACTCCCATCCCCTTCTTTTTTTTTTTTTTTTAATAGTTTGAGAAGAATTGGTGTTCTTCTTCAGTAAAATTCAGCAGAAAAGCTATCCAGTCCTGGACTTTTCTTTGTTGGGAGACTTTTTATCATTGACTCAACCTCATTACTCATTATTGTTCTTTTCAGATTTTCTGTTTCTTCATCATTCAAACTCGTTAGGTTGTATATGTTTATAAATTTCTCTGTTTCTTCTAGATTTTCCAGTTTGTTGATGTGCAGTCAGTGGTTCATAATAGTCTCTAATGATTCTTCATATGTCTTTAGCATCAGTTGTAATATCTCCTTTTTCATCTCTGATTTATTTGGGTCTTATTTTTTTCTTAGTTCAGCTAAAGGTTTGTCAATTTTATCTTTTCAAAAAACTATAAAGACACATGCACACGCATGTTTATTGAGGCACTATTCACAATAGCAAAGACTTGGAATCAACCCAAATGTCCATCTGTGACAGACTGGATTAAGAAAATGTAGCACATATACACCATGGAATATTATGCAGCCATAAAAAAGGATGAGTTTGCGTCCTTTGTAGGGACATGGATGCAGCTGGAAACCATCATTCTTAGCAAACTATCACAAGAACAGAAAACCAAACACCGCATGTTCTCACTCATAGGTGGGAACTGAACAATGAGATCACTTGG
>NW_016811742.1:991661-1001718 GCF_001698545.2 Rhinopithecus bieti
TGCACATGTACCCTAGAACTTAAAGTATAATTAAAAAAAAAAAAAACTCTTTGTTTTGTTAATTTTTTTATTTTTAAGTCTCAGTTTCAGTTATTTATTCTCTGATCATTATTATTTCTTGCCTTCTACTAATTTTGAGTTTGGTTTATTCTTGCTTTTCTAGTTCCTTGAGTGCATAATTGGATTATTTAAAATCATTCTATTTTTTGGAGGTAGGCATTTATTGCTATAAGCTCTCTCTTAGAACTGTTTTTGCTATATCCCATAGGTTTTGTATGTTGTTTTCCATTTTATTTGTTCAAAAAATGTTTTAATTTCCTTCTTAATTCCTCCATTCAACATTGGTCGTTCAGGAGCATGTTGCTTAATTTCCATGAATTTGTTCAGTTTCCAAAGTTCCTCCTGTTATCGATATTTAGTTTTATTCCATTGTGATCATAAAAGATACTTGACATTATTTCAATTTTTAAAAATTTGTTAAGGTTTGTTTTGTGGCCTAACATATTGTCCATCCTGAAGAATGTTCCATGTGCCAATGAGAATATGTCTTTTCTGTAGCTGTTGAATGAAATGTTCTGTAAATGTTAGGTAGGTCCATTTGATCTGGGGTGTAGTTGAACTCTGATGTTTCTTTGTTGATTTTCTGTCTGAATGATCTGTACATTGCTGAAAGTGGGGTGTTGAAGTCCCCTACTATTACTGTATTGTTGTAAATCTCTCCCTTTAGATCTATTAATATTTGCTTTATATAACTGGCTGCTCCAGTATTGATTGCATATTTATTTACAGTTGTTATATCCTCTTGCTGAATTGACATCTTTATCATTTATAATGACCTTATTTGTCTCTTTTTACAATTTTTGACTTAAGTATAGCAACCCTGCTCTCTTTTGATTTCCATTTGCATAAAATATATTTTTCCATCCCTTCACTTTTAGTCTATGCATATTCTTAAGGTGAGGTGAGTCTTGTAGGCTACATATAGTGTTTTGTTTGTTTGTTTGTTTTCAAGATGGAGTCTCACTCTGTTGCCCAGGCTGGAGTGCAGTGGTACAGTCTGAACTCACTGCAACCTCCGCCTCCTAGGTTCAAGTGATTCTCCTGTCTCAGCCTCCCAAGTAACTGGGACTACAGGTGTGCACCACCACACCTGGCTAATTTTCATATTTTTAGTAGAGATGGGGTTTCACCATGTTGGTCAGGCTGGTCTTGAACTCTTAGCCTCAAGTGATCCATCCACCTTGGCCTCCCAAAGTGCTGAGATTACAGACATGAGCCACCATGCCCAGACCGGTTTTTTTTTGTTTTGTTGTTGTTGTTGTTGTTGTTGTTGTTGTTTTTTGATTCGTTCAGCCACTCTATATCTTTTAATTGGAGAATTTAGTACATTTACATTCAAGGTTATTATTGATAGGTACTGCCTCACTCCTGCCATTTTGTTAACTGTTTTATAGTTGCTTTTTAGATCTTTTGTTCTCTTCTTCCTCTCTTGCTTTCTTCCTTTGTGATTGGATGGCTTTCTGTGGTGGTATGCTTTGGTTCTTTTCTTTTTATCTTTTGTGGATCTATTACAGGGTTTTTGCTTTGTGGTTACCCTGAGGCTTACATAAAACATCTTATAATGGGTTAATTCACTCTGATAGCATAATTTTGATTGAATACACAAACTCTCCACTTTTACACCCCCTTCTCCCACATTTTATGTTTTTATGTCACAGTTTACATCTTTTAATAGTATGTATCCCTTAGCAAATTATTGTAACTTTAGTTGTTTTTAATAGTTTTGCCTTTTGACCTTTATATTAGAGATACAATGGATTTACCCACCACCATTACAGTATTAGAGTGTTTTGGGTTTGACAATGTACTTACTTTACCAGTGAGTTTTATACTTTCATGTAATTTTATGTCACTAATTAGTGTCCTCTTCCTTCAGCTTGAAGAACCTCCCTTAGCACTTTTTGTAATGCATGTCCAGTGGTGAAACACCCTCTCAGCTTTCGTTTGTCTGAGAAAATATTTATCACCCTTGTGTTTTGAAAGACAGAATTCTTAGGTATAATATTTTGGTTAACAGTCCTTTTCTTTTAGGACTTTGAATAAATTATCCCACTCCCTTCTGGCTTGCAAGGTTTCTGTTGAGAAGTCTTCTTGTGGCTTTATAGAGGTTCTACTGTATATGACAATTCACTTTTCTCTTGCTGCTCTCAATATCTTCTGTCTTTAAATTGGACACTCTGCCTATGATGTGTTGTGGTGTGGCTCTCTTTGGATTCATCTTATTTGATGTCCTACAGGCTTCCTGGATCTGGCTTTTAATTCATTCCATAGACTTGGGAAATTTTCTGGCACTATTTCTTTGAATATGTTTTCTGTCCTTTTCTCCATTTCTTCTCCTTCTGGTACACTGATAATGCATAAGTTGCTCCACTTGATGGTGTCCCATTGGTCTCTTAAGCTATCGTCACTCTTTTCATTCTTTTTTCTTTTGCTCCTCAGACTGGATGATTTCCAGTGACCTGTCTTCAAGTTCACTGATCCTTTCTTCTGCTTGATCTATTCTGCTGTTGAACCCCTCTGTTGAATTTTTCAGTTCAGTCATAGCATCTTCAGATTTATGATTTCTGTTTGGTACTTTTTTATACTTTCTATCTATTTATTGAAGTTCCCAGCTTGTTCTTACATTGCTGTCTTGTCCTTTCTAAGCATCTTTATCACCATTACTTTGAATTCCCTATTGGGTAAACTGCAGAATTCAATTTCATTCAGGCTGCTTTCTGGAAATTTATCTTGTTCTTTTGTTTGGAATATATTCCCCTGTTTCTTCATTTTCCTTGATTCTGTGTTTGTTTCTGTGCATTTTATAAGCCACTTACTTCTCTCTGTCTTGTTAGACTAGCCTTGTTTAGGAGAAGGTTTTCACCAATCCAGCTGGCCAGAAATGTTAAGATACCTCTCTAATTTTTTGTTTGTCCAGACTACCATCTCTGTTTTTGGTGGTCCCCTGGAGCTTAGGATGTGCTATGCCTTGTCAGTACCCCAAGACTGATATGACAGCATCCAGGGTATTTAAATGTAGCTGGAAGGGTTGGGGTGCTGGAAGTGTTCCATTTTTTTCTATCTTTATGATGAGGCTGGATGTGAGCTTTTATCTCCAAGTCTCTCTACACTAAGCTAGGGAGAAGAGCTGTGGTAAATAATTGGACTCACTTTCAGGTTGCACCTTCTTATCCTGGAGGACTAGCTACTGGGTGTGAACTTGTTATATTCCACCTCTTTGTCTTCTATGATCTTGGGTCACTCAGGATCACAAAGCCCACTTGACTTCCAGAGCTAGGTCATGACACTCTGTGCATAGCCAAATTTCTTCCAAAAAGAATACATAGGCCTGGATTTATCTTTGAGGTGATCCAGGTGGAGGTCCCATGAAGTGCCAAGCTCTGACTCTGGCTACCAAAGGGCTATTGTTTGTTTGCCTTGTTAATTCCCCAATGCAAGTTCATCGGAGACCAGCTCATCAAGTAGCCACTGGAAGTGTGTGTCATAAGCCCCTTCCAGAAAGGTGAGAGCTGCACATTCCTGCTCCTTCCCTGCACTGCTCCAAGGAGACATAGCCCCTGGGAATGTTTGGATTGCCCTTTAAAACCATCCCTTTGTTCTTGGATCAAGGGATACCAGCATATGCCTAGTCCCTTCTGTTCCCAGAGCTACTAAGTTGACGATAGAGTCCTTCAGGAGGCAACTTTGAAAACTGGGGCTCCTGATGTGTGTCATAAACCCTTACTGGGGAGAAACAGGGAGTTGTGTTTTGGTGGCCCCTTCTCTGCATCACTCCAGGGGATAAATTCCCTGAAGGTACTTGCTTACCTGTTTAAAATGCTTTTTTTTCCTGTGACCTAGAGATACATATGTATGCTGGTCCTATCTGCTCTCAGAGCTAAGAGATTTATTATAAATGCAGGTAAGAGTTGGGGCTTTTATTATGAATGCAAATTCTTCCTAGGCTGGTGGTGGGTTATTGACTGTCCCTTTAACTCTCCAATGTCAGTTAGTTAGAAGTCAGACCACCAGTTAGCTACTGGAGGGATGCTTTATAAACCCCTTATGGAGAGAAACAGGCCGCTTCTCAGCATTGATCCCAGTGGAGATGGAGTCTCTTTAAAAGCTTGCAGGCTGGCATAAAGCCACTGCTGCTCTCCCTGCAGTCTAGAGAGACACATGTATGCTAGCTCCTTCTGCTCCCAGAGCTAGGAGATTTAGTATGTAATCTCTTAGGTGGACATTGTAAGAGTTGGGGTGCTTGATGTGAGTGCAAACTCTTCCAAGGCTGGCAGCAGGTTAATACTTGACTGTCTCTTTAACTTCCTGATGCAAGTTAGAAGCCAGGCTGCCAGGCTGCTGCTAGAGGGATGTTTCTCAAACCCAGACAGATGGCTGTGTTTTTTTAAGCCCCTTCTTTGCACTGTTCCCAGGGGGATGAAGTCCCTGGAAGTGCTCGTGCACCAATATAAACTCACCACTTTTTTTTTGTTATGGTCTAGGGGACATGAGTGTGTCTAATCCTCTCTGCTTTTGTAGTTGATGAATGAAGAGTCAAACCATGGGGAAACTTAGGGCTTAGGCCCTATGTGTAAGATCCAGATCCTCCTCTCCACAGGAAGAAACTGGGTGTTGGGGATTCCTTTCTCAATTTTTTGGCACAGTGCCTGAGGTGGGTGTCCATGCCCAGGCGTATCATTTGAGGTGAATGTTTTCTCAGTTGCCTGGTGGGGTAGGAGTCTCTTGACCAGTCTCTGACTTTCTCTCAGAGGGAACTGATTCATGGATAGATGTTTATTTGGTGTGTCCATTGGTGGAGGGAGAGTTAGGAGCTTCCTATTCCACCGTTGGTGACATCAATTTTAAATAAGGCACAATTTTAAATAAGGTAATAAGTGAAGGCCTCATTGGGAAGATGGCATCTGAGAAAAGATCTGAAGTAGATGAAGCAACAAGTAATGCAGGTAGCTGCTGAAAGACCATTCAAGGCAGAGGAAACAGCAATTGCAGAAGCTCAGAAGTGTGAATTGAAAGTTCAAGTGAGAATGCCAGTATGTTTGGAACAAAGTAACAGAGGGAGAAGGTAATAGTTCATGAGGTTAGAAAAGTAATGGAGGTGTGGGGCAGATTGTGTAGGACCTTGTAAGTTATAGTAAAAATACCAGGAAGCCATCAGAGGGGTTTGAACAGAGGAGGGACATAATTTGACTTGTATTTTGTGAGGATCACTCTGGCTTTGGTGTGGGTAGACAGTAGGCTATAGGGAGGTAAGAGTGGAAACAAGAAGACCAAGTGAAAGGCTGCTGCTAAAACCCCAGTGAGAAATGATAGTAGCTTAAAGTGGAGGGGGCGGCGTATCACATTGTGACTTACTGTCTTGGACCACCCCTACCCGAGTAGCCAAGGAAGCTGAGGCCATTAGCGTTGGGTTCAGTGGTGGCTGTAACAGAGCCAAGATAAAAGCTCCCACTCCCACTCCCCCATCTCCAATCTGTTGCT
Source organism: Rhinopithecus bieti (assembly GCF_001698545.2). Taxonomy (NCBI): domain Eukaryota; kingdom Metazoa; phylum Chordata; class Mammalia; order Primates; family Cercopithecidae; genus Rhinopithecus; species Rhinopithecus bieti. Next base: position 997,200 of record NW_016811742.1, read on the forward strand.
TAGCACAGGGAGCGTCGCCACTCCATTCCTCTATTGTCTGGGGGTCTTAGTGATTCAGAAAAGGAGGATCTTTTCAGAACAGTTCAGGCAGACACAAATACAGTCTGACAGCCTAGGAGTAGATCCTTTCTGCTCCTAGGCTGTGCATGGATCCTTTCGGCTTTGTCACAGTTAGCAACACGCCTTATATTCCAAGCCTCAAACGGAGAGCTCGCCTGAATCCTGGGGCCCTGGGTGCTCCTAATGTTTCATGATGGCACCTAAAATGCTGGAATTCCTACATTCTAAGCCTTCTTATTTTCCATTATTGTAGGCTGTACTTGAAAAGAATTTGCCTGGCTCAGGCATTCCATAACCCTCCAACTCCCCATGGTACCATATTATCCTTAACCAACTGCTTCTATACTTGGCCTTGGACCTATGTGGAATAATCAGAAAGGCAGAGCTAACCCAGCATTTTCCAAACTCTATGGAGTCATTACTTTTTTTTCTTCAAGTTTCATCTGATTATATGGGAAGGTAGTTAGAAAAGGGTGTAGGTGTGTGTATATAGATGTGGCTAGAAGAGGATACTGCTCAAAATATTTATTTGAATAATATCTGATTAATATTATCTGAATATTATGTTATTTAAGCTCATGTTTCCTGCATTTCTTTTTTCCTCTTGGGTAACGTTCAAGAGAATATGCTTTAGAGAAGAAGATATTTTTTTCAAAGGCAAAAGATGGCCCGAGATGAATGCATCTATCTATAAAACATTCAAAAGATTAGCAAATTGAACTAAATTGGCCCCGTCCTCTCTTATTCATCAAGTGACTCCTAGAGAAAAGAGGGAAAATTTTATGAAAAGTTGTCAGAGCAGCTAAATACTGTGTTTTTAATTAGCAAATCTTCAGTTTTGGAGAAACATTCTGTCCTGACCTTCTGCAACCATGTATATTAGTCCATTTGACTGGATTTAGTGTCAACCTTAGAACCTTTGGCTGTAGGTTACCATGACAACAATCTCCACCCCAGTGAAGGGAAGAGAAGGTATTCAACAAGAGGAAAAACTGCAGGCAGTTCATCCTTTGCTTTGAGGAAGTAAAGGGAAAGGGCAGACGTGTACATGAGGCAGCTGAAGAGAAAGAACAGTGAGAAGACAAAGGCAAGCTGGACACTGGATGACAAAGAGAGGCCTCGACACATAGGAACTCATGAAGGAAGCCCTGTTTGTGGTCAAGTTGTTGAAATCATGTACCCAGTGTACAAAACATCTGCATAGATGGCTCATCTAAGACACAAGGCAGAGGAGGCTGAGCTAACTCCATCTGGAGTCTAAGCAGATGTTCAGGAGTCACAAGATCGTGTTCCAGCACCACAGTGCACTGGGATCCCAGACTGAACCCTGGGGGCTTCAGTTTAGCTACCCCATTTTGCAGATGAGGAAACTGAGGCCCAGTGTTAGAAGGAACCAAATCTTGTCCCCAGTACACCTTGGGAGGCAGAGGTGGAGTTTTTAATGCAGTTCAGTTCCAAATATGAACAGCCAATCAGAGATGCTGCAAAAGAATTTGTAATTGAGAAATTAAATTGAATGATGTAAAAGATAGCTGTGGGGTATCAAATTTGTCTTGTATTCACTGTGTGTAAGGAGTGGATAAAATGTTGAAGCAGGGCCACTGCTCATCTTGGATTCTCTTCAGGTGTGGTATTTAAGGATGAACCAAAAGTATAAAGTCAGCTGAAAAAGGAAAACGTAATTGTGTAGTTCCCCTCAGCTGGTGGCAGTCTGCATGTACCAACGAATAGTCCCTCCTTGATTCCTGGCCCTGACTTCCTGACTTCGCAGGCAAAGTCATAGATTTCCTGCCTTCATACTTTCCTACCTTCTCTCCAACCGTATTTCTCTAGCGAGTTAGCTTTTAATTAACTGCTGTCATTGTAACTAATCTGAGATTTTCGTATAGTCTTTTATTCTAATACTTTGCAAAACAAGTCTCTGGGACAGTCAAGTTCAATGATTTGCCCAAGGTCACATATCTTGTAAGTAACAGAAACAGGTGTCTAAGACAATGGGTTCAGTGCTTTCTCTGCCAACTATGCCCGTCTACCATCAGAAAAATGTTACAGATTGCTAATTGGATGGTACAACTCAATGCTAGAAATGGTTAACAAGTAAAAATGTCATGAAAATGCGTAGGTGAGGACAATCTGTAAGTAAGGCAAGAGAGGAAAATAATTGCTGAAAGCTGGGACAGAGACGAAACTGTCAACAAAGGAAAAAAATAAATAATCATTTGATTATCGGACAGGCAGTCAATGAAAGGAGAAAACTGAGAGGTGCCAACTTCAACTGCTGTTAGATCATGAAACTAAGGTAGTAGGGCAGAGTTAAATGCTGAGATAAATACAGAATTTTGTAAGGGAAAGCTTTCACTTATTATGCACCCCAAAGTGATTACAAGCAAGAAAAGAATTCTGATTATTTTAAGCGAAGGGGAAATTAATTTGCTGGCTATCAGGAGCTAACAGAATCAATGAGAAGCTGGAGGACAATGCTTGGACAACCAGCAGGACCCAAGTGTGCTCCTGAAGTAGCAGAAACCTCAGCCAAAGCTCAACTGCCATAAGCACCATATGTTCCTCAAGTTTTTGTTACCACTGTTAAATGTTTGATTCTTAACTTTCCCTGCATCTTTGTGTCCCTTATTTGAGACTCAGTATCCCAGGAGCAAGTGTCTAATTGCCTATTTAAATGTAGGCTGAACCAGGAAGCAGCCGAACCAGGCTGGACTCCTTCAGCTTCTGTAATGAGAGCATGAGCAGGTGGCTGAGATGGCTATGGCCCTCCTACTGAGACCATGCACAATGGAGGTGTATCAGTTAGGGCAATGCTAACTGCAGCAACGAACGAACCCCAAGGTTTAACAGCTTAACACAATGAAAGTGCATTTCTCAGTCATGTAACTGTACGACACAAGTATTTCTGGTTGGTGGTCAACATTCCACATGATTATTCACTGCCCAGATCCCTTCCATATTGTGGCTCCACCCTCCTCTTGGGCTTTAGAGTCCTTTGTATTCAACTGGAGAATGAACAAAGACAATGAAGGTACACTCACTGCTTAAGTTTCTTGACCCAGATGTGATATATAGCACTATTGCTACAGTTTCCTTGGGGAGAACAAGTCTCTGGCCTCAACTACATGTAAGGAGACTTAGGAAATGTAATTCCTAGTAAGCAGCTGCTTCCATCAATAATTCTACACTCCGTGGCCGGGTGCGGTGGTTCATGCCTGTAATCCCAGCACTTTGGGAGGCGAAGGCAGGCAGATCACAAGGTTAGGAGATTGAGACCATCCTGGCTAACACAGTGAAACCCCATCTTTACTAAAAATACAAAAAAATGGCCGGGCGTGGTGGCAGGTGCCTGTAGTCCCAGCTACTCAGGAGGCTGCGGCAGGAGAATTGCTTGAACCCGGGAAGCGGAAGTTGCAGTGAGCCGAGATCACACCACTGCACTCCAGACTGGGTGACAGAGGAAGACTCTGTCTCTAAATAAATAAATAAATAAATAAACAAACAAACAAACAAACAAATAAATCTATACTCTGGAAGTTCAAATCTTCAGTGGACAAAGAATTGTCTCTGTTACAGGAAACTTCCTACAAATGGAAATGGAGGCAGGAAGGGAGGAGGTCAGATGTGTAACTGCCAAAATCCAACACATGATTGTAACAAAATGGATTTCCAGACACTTGTAAGGAAGCCTATGTTTTAATTTAAATGAAGTTAGCTGTATGTCTTTTACCAGTTTATGAGTCTCAGAGTTGGATGTATGTACCCTGAGAGGCCCGCCTACTTGCCCGGGGTAGAATAACCCTCCAACAGTTCTGATAACAAGGCAATATTTAACCTGTATTCCTCAACCTCTTCAGGATCCATGTATCAGTTAGAATGTTTCAAACTAGAAATAACGGAAACTCCAACTCAAAGTGAAATCAAAGGGTAGAAGAGCCTTCAGGCCTAGGATGATCAGCAGCTTAATGGACAGGTTCTTTTCATCTCTCTGTTCTGCCATCCTCAGTGCTGGTTTCATCCTAAAGCTGGTTTCCCTCATGGCCACAAGATGGTTGTCAGTGACAGTCAAGACTAATGAGTTCTGATGAATGTCCAGCAGGAGAGGGGGAAACCCTCTCTCCTAACCATGAAATACAAGACCTTCCTTTAAGTCTGATTGGGTTGGCTTAGGGTATGTACCAACCTTTGGACAAGCAACAGCCACTAAAAGAATGCCATGTGCCACATGGCTTGGACTGATCAAGATCCATCCCTAGAACTGGGCTTGGAGTTCCCTCTCCCATAATCACATGAGGACAATACTTCAACAAAATTGGGGTCCTGTGGTCAGAGAAGGAGGGGTAAATGCTGAATGGTTAATCAACAGCCTCCACCAAAGATGAAGAAGGCTTTAAGAAAGGCTAGTTCACTTTGGGAAAGTGCTAATTATTGGAAAGTTCTTTTTTTTTTTTTTTTT
>NW_016811742.1:1002132-1004545 GCF_001698545.2 Rhinopithecus bieti
ATTTTTTGAGATAGAGTCTCACTCCATTGCCTAGGCTGGAGTGTAGTGGTGCAATCTCGGCTCACTGCAACCTCCGCCTCCCAGGTTCAAGCGATTCTCCTGCCTCAACCTCCCGAGTGGCTGGGACTATAGGGATGCACCACCACACCTGGCTAATGTTTTGTATTTTGGCAGAGAGGGGTTTCACCATGTTGGTCAGGCTGGTTGCGAACTCTTGACCTCGAATGATCCTCCTGCCTCAGCCTCCCAAAGTGCTGGGATTACAGGCATGAGCCACTGTGCGCAGCTGGAAAGTTCTTTATATTGAGACCAAATCTTGCTCCTAGCACTGCTCTCTGGAATGCTTCAGCATAAGTCTAAACCTTCTTCCTTGTGACATACTTCTAAAACTTTAAAGATAGATATTACATGCCCTTATTATTCTACACCAAAGTTTTCTTTAGGCTGAAGATCCTTGCTTTTAGACTCCCCAGTAGATCATTTCTCACTTCCTTATCATTCTTGTTTTTCATGTATGTGCATGTTTCACCAAGTCCCTCCTACAGAATAGCAAAACTGCACCCTCCTTTGCTCTTCCTACAATCCCTCTATTAATACAGTCAATGACTATATATTTAATTAATGAAACAGATAAACTGCAATATCTCAACACCTTAATAAAGGTTTATTTCTCTCTCACATAAACTTCTGATTGTCAAGCAGCTCTACTCCAAGCAGTGGTCTCTTCTATCTTGTGGCTCTGTTATATCCAACACACAGCTTCCCAAGTCACCTGTTTTATTTGTGTCAAGATAGGGAGAGCCAGGTGAGGTGGCTCATGCCTATAATCCCAGCACTTTGGGAGGCCAAGGCAGGTGGATCACTTGAGGCCAGGAATTCAAGACCAGACTGGCCAACATGGTGAAACCTCATCTCTACTAAAAACACAAAAATTAACCGGGGGTGGTAGTGTGCACCTGTAATCACAGCTACTTTGGAGGCTGAAGCAGGAGAATCGCTTGAACTCGGGAGGCAGAGATTACAGTGAGCCAAGATTGTGCCACTGCACTCCAGCCTGGCTGCAGAGCAAGATCTGTCTCAACAACAAATATAAAAAAGGAAAAAATATAGAGGAGCATGTGTGGACAATATTTATGGACCAGATCTGGAAATAGAGGACCTCACTTCTGCTCACATTCTGTTGGCCAGAACTCAGTCACATGGCCACACTCAACTGCTAGGGAGGCTGGGAAATGTAGTCCAACTACTTCTGCCACAGATATTTAGCCATTGAGCACCTGCATTTCATTGTTGGTTTCTTGAGATTGTCTGAACCCTCTTAGCTTTTACTTTTATGGGCTGCTGCTAAGCTGGCCTCCCCATTCTGTAATTATAGAGTTTCTCTTTTGAACCTCAAGACAGGGCTCCTCACTTATCCCATTCACTGCCCATTTGGGTTTCTCATTGTGCCTGCTGCTTCTACCACTGTCTTCCCTTTCTTTCTATTATTATTATTACTAGTATTATTATTTGAGACAGAGTCACTCTGTCACCCAGGCTGGAATGCAGTGGCGTGATCACAGCTTACTGCAGCCTCAACCTCCCAGGCTCAGGTGATTCTCCTGCCTCAGCCTCCCAAGTTCCCTTTAGGAAGATCCCTTTGGCTGTCATATAACTGAGACCTACCTGGAGAAGAGCAATTTTTAACCGAGTGTAATCAAGTTTGTATAAAGTCAAACAAAGCAATGGTGCTGACCTATTTCAAGGACAGCAAGGGCCCAAGAGAGTTACTAATTAATAAAAATTACATGTTAACATAGTCACTTTCTATAATTTTTTGTCACATTTTTTCTGGATTTGCAAGTTGATTTTCAGATCTTCAGCTGGTTTATTCTTTTGTGTCTTAAGTGCCACGTTAAAACAAGAGGAAAAATCATATAGCTGACGCTGCTCTGCATTGCTGGGAATTTTGAAAATGAATTTGAAGTCTACGTTGCTTTCATTGCGTTTTGGGGCTTTGTGGGCCAGAGCATTTGCTCTGTGTATCTATTTCCAACCCATAATGCAAGACATGTAATTAGTGGTGCCTCCGCCTCTCCCAGGCAAGCTCAATCAGGCAAAGCCCATCCAAATGTACTCCACAGACTCCTCTTCCATGGCAAACCAGGGCAGATGTTTCTTACTCCAAGGTACCTTTTCTTTCTTTCCTTTCTTTTTAAAAATTTATTTCTTTATATTTATATATATATATTTTTGAGACAGAGTTCCACTCTGTCACCCAGGCTGGAGTGCAGTGGCACGATCTTGGCTCACTGCAGCCTCAACCTCCTGGACTCTAGTGATCCTCCCACCTCAGCCCCCCAGGTAGCTGGGACTACAGGCGTGCACCACCACACCCAGGTAATTTTGTATTTTATAGAGATGGGTTTCACCA
>NW_016811742.1:1006691-1020327 GCF_001698545.2 Rhinopithecus bieti
AATCTCAGTGTTTTCTAAATATTGAAATGCCATTTTTAAAATTCCTCTCTCCTATCCTCCCAACATCTACTATCCCAATTAGGAATAGCTCGCCTAATCTAAGCCCCCCATTTTGAAAGTCCAGAGAGGGAAAGACCAAAGCTCAAGGGTCCTAGTACCTGCAGTGTTGTTTGGGTTAACAATGATGTGGGATGATAAACAGCAAGACTGGTTTAAAGAATAGCTTAGCCCTTGTTTCTCAAAATACGGTCCATGGACCAGCAGCATCAACATCATCTGGGAGCTTGTTATAAGGGCAGAATCTTCGTCACCACCCAAAACCTATAGAATCAGAATCCACAACCTAACAAGATCTTCAGGTAATTTGCATATACCCTAAATTCTGAAAAGCAGTGCTGTGGCAGCCATTGTTGACGCCCCCACGCCATATCTCACCTTCCCATCTAATTCATCAGTAGGTGCGGTAGACAGTTTCTAACATGCCAATAGCTTCCTGCCTTAAATACCTGCATCTTAACTCCTTGCATGTATGGTGAGGTTAATACGCCAGGGTGAACCTTCAGCCAAGGAGGAATGGAAGCCAGTGGATAAATGTCCATCCTTTCCACTCTTTAACCAGAGAGTTGATGAATCCTCAGCTAGTATGGTTTGTCCAGTGATACAAACATCTTACCAAAAGGAATAACAAATAATCCTGTAAGGATTTTGCCCCAAAACTGACCACAGGATCACATGAATCCTTTCCAAGTTCTACTTTGTTTGTGTGATTGTTTGTGTTTTCCTTGGCTCTTTGCCATTCCTCCACCATCTCCCATGACTTGGGATTACCCCAGGCATGGGAAAATGGTACCCAGTAATTTTTTGTAAACAGACTCCACCTGCTTCTCTCACACAGGTTCTCCATGTTGCTTTGGGAATTCATCCAACAGTCTCTACCTTTCAAAGCCGTAAGTCAGACAATGATCTGACTGAGGCTGGAATTTCAGGGCACCACTTTCTTTATTTGGGTTGCTTTTTAATCATAGGCTTGCCCTTCTCATGTCACACTGGCCATGGTCCCTCAGAGTCTCTAATTTACTTATTTTACTTAACTCTAAGAGACGTGCCATCCATGGATGATGAATGTTGATATTCTGCCACCTAGTGGACAAACTGGGACTGCAGCGATGGAGCTTAACCGCTGAAAACAAGGAATCAATAATAACCATGTTCTTATTTGAATGCTTATTATGTACAGACCACTCTACACATAGGAGCTCTTTCCATCCCTCATGGCAATTCTGTGATGATGGCGTGATTTGAATTTCATAGGCTTAAGAAAATTAAGCAACTTGGTAATAGTGACATAGGAATGGTACAAAAACCAATAAATAAGTGGATTAATGAGTGGGTTAGAGTTCTGGGCAACTGAGGCTCAATTCTGCTGGGGACCCTTTGAGAAATCAAAATTTTTTGGAATAAAAAAATCCTTCAGAATCATCCCACTGGAATATGGAGAGGCTGCAGCATGTATCCACTGACTCCCTTTCCTCATTGGTTGAGAGTTCCTCCAGGGGTGTTAACTCACCCGATGATTCTGAATTGTACCTACTTGTGGCTGAGCAGTCTCCAGTGATGTCAGTAAATGCCCTTAGGAAAGAAACAGAGAGATTTAAGTTTTGGAAGTGAGGAGCTGCCAGAACAATGGAAATTTAGAAAGTGATGGAATAAGATTCTAATCTAGATCTGTCTGACTCCAAAATCCATCTTCTAACCCATCCATCAAACTGCCTCAATGGTCAACCATGTATAATATATTGCGCTGGTCACATTCTTGCCTGGAAAGCTCTTCCATGTAGTCCAAGCTATAGGCAATGGTCTGTCAGACCCTGAGTTCTCATCTTAGTCCTGGTTCAGATTGTAATTTGAAATCAGGGTCCATGTTCTTCTATCGGTCCTTTGATACACTGTGGGTGACTACAGTCTTTGGTCTGTCTCATCTCGCCATGCTTACAAGCAGACATGTTCTCTCGGCTTCTTGAACTTTGGCCTGAAAATGCCTGATAGATGTAAATCCTAAAGCAACCAGCTGCTGCCTAGAACAGGTTGTGGACATGTGGCACAGCAGTCCCACAGTTCTTAGTTTCATCCAGGCCCTCCAGCCTTTGCTTTAGCATCTTGTTCAATATCACCAAGATACAAATTGTTATTACGGAAAGAGAATGGGCTTTACCCAGACAGTATTTCAATCTGAGCTCTGCCACTTACCAACTGAATGATTTCAATCTGAGCTCTGCCACTTACCAACTGAATGAGCTTGAGAAGGTCCCTTGACCTGCCTAAGTCTGTTACCTTACCTATCCATTGGAGCTGATAATACCTACTACCCGTAGAGTTGTTGTGGTAATTGGGTATAAAGCAGATCATGAGACCAGGCTTCAGATGCAGCTAGTTTATTTGGAAGGTGCAGAGTAGACTGGTAGGGAAGTGGGAGAAGCGAAGCAGGGAAGGGGGACGGCCCATAAAGGGGGCATTGGTAAGCTGGCTACCACAGTGGGAAACTGATTTCATCCTGCAGGAAAACTCTGGGAAACAGCGTCAAACCCTCTAACTCAGAATTATCTCAAACAAGAGTTAAGGGAACTGGGGCATTTATATCCCAATTCCTAAGAGTTATTAGTTGAGGGCTACTCCAGGAGGGTGTTAATTCCTCAACCTTCACACTCTCTAGCAGGTAGGAGGGCCAGAAAAGAGCCCTCAGGCATGCAGACACCACCTGCAGTTGGAAGTGGGCCAAAGCATTCTGAAAGGACCACGGGATGCAAACAGAGCAGCTCAGCATCTACTCTAAGTAACCAGCACATGCCAAGCACAGATGAGCAGCTCAATATTTTGGCCCCATCCTATTGCCCCTCCCTGCATCCCACTCCCCTTCAAAGTCTCTTTTGCCATCTTGCTGAGTATGTGTGACGCACTCACCATTCTCCTCCTCTGTAATCATGCTTCTATTTAATCCTTATGCCTCATTCTTACTCTATTTTCTGCACTACATTCACCTCCTGCCACCAACTTATATTAGTGCCCTCTTCAGCACACTGTTTTGCTCACCTCCCTCATCTTTGAGCTGTTATTCTTTATTTCCCCCTTTATGTTGACCATCGGCTTCTTTCCCAACTGTTTGGGAATCAGCCTTTGTGCCATTTCAGAAGTCACTTCTCCCATGACTTACGTTAGCAAAAGCTTTTCCTTCTCTCTTGCTCCATAAAAGATCAGGTTGCCCGTTCAAAATGAGCACTAAGTTAAACAGTACTGTGACAGACACTGTGGATTGTCCAGCCAACGACCATTCTATCCTCTTCTTTTTGCCAAGAACACACTGATTTTTGTTTACCCTTCAAGCAGAAGCCATGTCCTTCAGGGGAGGCCACACCTCTCCCCAGAGCCAGGGAGGAAATACTTTTTGGTCAAAGCCAATCAGGGTGTTAGCCTTTCCCTTGCAAATGACTAGTTTTTTTGTTTGTTTGTTTGTTTTGTTTGTTTTTGTTTTTTAAGATGGAGTTTCACTCTTGTCACCCAGGCTGGAGTGCAATGGTGCGATTTTGGCTCACTGCAACCTCCTGCCTCCCAGGTTCCAGCAATTCTTCTGCCTCAGCCTCCCAAGTAGCTGAGATTACAGGCACCTGCCACCACACCCGACTAATTTTTTGTATTTTTAGTAGAGATGGGTTTCACCATGCTGGCCAGGCTGGTCTTGAATTCCTGGCCTCAAGTGATCCACCTGCCTCAGCCTCCCAAAGTGCTGGGATTACAGGCATGAGCCACCGCATCTGGCAAAATGACTAGTTCGGATATTGTTATGTTAAACAATTCTGAGACCTGGAGAATAGCCAATGGAGGTCTCTGGGAAGGTTTCCCTTGCTCATGAAAAGGTTTCTTTTTTCTTCTGCCTCTGGAAATTGTCACCTGTGTGTAACACCCAGAATTGCCACAGTCCTCTTGGAACCATGAGGGAAATCCAAGAGAAGATTTGAGAAGTGGAATTAGAGCCACCATGTCATTGAGCCACTAACTCTGCCCTAGAGNGCTTGAGAAGGTCCCTTGACCTGCCTAAGTCTGTTACCTTACCTATCCATTGGAGCTGATAATACCTACTACCCGTAGAGTTGTTGTGGTAATTGGGTATAAAGCAGATCATGAGACCAGGCTTCAGATGCAGCTAGTTTATTTGGAAGGTGCAGAGTAGACTGGTAGGGAAGTGGGAGAAGCGAAGCAGGGAAGGGGACGGCCCATAAAGGGGCATTGGTAAGCTGGCTACCACAGTGGGAAACTGATTTCATCCTGCAGGAAAACTCTGGGAAACAGCGTCAAACCCTCTAACTCAGAATTATCTCAAACAAGAGTTAAGGGAACTGGGGCATTTATATCCCAATTCCTAAGAGTTATTAGTTGAGGGCTACTCCAGGAGGGTGTTAATTCCTCAACCTTCACACTCTCTAGCAGGTAGGAGGGCCAGAAAAGAGCCCTCAGGCATGCAGACACCACCTGCAGTTGGAAGTGGGCCAAAGCATTCTGAAAGGACCACGGGATGCAAACAGAGCAGCTCAGCATCTACTCTAAGTAACCAGCACATGCCAAGCACAGATGAGCAGCTCAATATTTTGGCCCCATCCTATTGCCCCTCCCTGCATCCCACTCCCCTTCAAAGTCTCTTTTGCCATCTTGCTGAGTATGTGTGACGCACTCACCATTCTCCTCCTCTGTAATCATGCTTCTATTTAATCCTTATGCCTCATTCTTACTCTATTTTCTGCACTACATTCACCTCCTGCCACCAACTTATATTAGTGCCCTCTTCAGCACACTGTTTTGCTCACCTCCCTCATCTTTGAGCTGTTATTCTTTATTTCCCCTTTATGTTGACCATCGGCTTCTTTCCCAACTGTTTGGGAATCAGCCTTTGTGCCATTTCAGAAGTCACTTCTCCCATGACTTACGTTAGCAAAAGCTTTTCCTTCTCTCTTGCTCCATAAAAGATCAGGTTGCCCGTTCAAAATGAGCACTAAGTTAAACAGTACTGTGACAGACACTGTGGATTGTCCAGCCAACGACCATTCTATCCTCTTCTTTTGCCAAGAACACACTGATTTTGTTTACCCTTCAAGCAGAAGCCATGTCCTTCAGGGGAGGCCACACCTCTCCCCAGAGCCAGGGAGGAAATACTTTTGGTCAAAGCCAATCAGGGTGTTAGCCTTTCCCTTGCAAATGACTAGTTTTTTTGTTTGTTTGTTTGTTTTGTTTGTTTTGTTTTTTAAGATGGAGTTTCACTCTTGTCACCCAGGCTGGAGTGCAATGGTGCGATTTTGGCTCACTGCAACCTCCTGCCTCCCAGGTTCCAGCAATTCTTCTGCCTCAGCCTCCCAAGTAGCTGAGATTACAGGCACCTGCCACCACACCCGACTAATTTTTTGTATTTTAGTAGAGATGGGTTTCACCATGCTGGCCAGGCTGGTCTTGAATTCCTGGCCTCAAGTGATCCACCTGCCTCAGCCTCCCAAAGTGCTGGGATTACAGGCATGAGCCACCGCATCTGGCAAAATGACTAGTTCGGATATTGTTATGTTAAACAATTCTGAGACCTGGAGAATAGCCAATGGAGGTCTCTGGGAAGGTTTCCCTTGCTCATGAAAAGGTTTCTTTTTTCTTCTGCCTCTGGAAATTGTCACCTGTGTGTAACACCCAGAATTGCCACAGTCCTCTTGGAACCATGAGGGAAATCCAAGAGAAGATTTGAGAAGTGGAATTAGAGCCACCATGTCATTGAGCCACTAACTCTGCCCTAGAGCCTGCTTATCTAATTGTTTAAGCCCATTTTAGTTGGGTCATCTGTTACTTGCAACCAAAAGCATCCTTAAATGATATAATAAAGCCCTTAGACTTTGGAACTTAGTTTCTTAAAAAAATGCTTATGAAAGAATGGTTTAAACCTATAGCCACTCTACCCACAAATGTTCTTAATGGCTTATATATTTTCACTTGCCTTGGCCACATTCCCTGGCATTGGTACATGATGTATGAAATGTCTGTAAGAATCAGCCTGAATGGGCACAGAAGTAGATCTAAAGGAGCCCATCTGGACTTTAATCAATGCAATTCCTGAAAAGTCAAGTGGAAACTAAATTTTTCCTAATTGAAGAGCAAACTAACCAAACTAATGTTTTTGGAAGTGTTCTAGATAAACCTGAGGCAGTGTAGTTTATGAATCAATTTCCTTTAAATAAGCAAGCCTATGGCAAATCCTTTTGGATTCAGAGGAATTCTTTTATAAAAGTATATATTCCCCCTCTGATGAAAGGTTCCTTAAATTGGAATTTGACTTCAGGGAATCTGTGAATCCCATGAAATTATAAGCAACATTCTGTGTCTATGCATAAATGTGAATTTCTCTAAGGAACAGGTACTAAGCTTTCATCAGATTCCGAAAGGAGTTTGTGACTACTTTCCCATCCCCGGAAAAAAAAAAAAAAAATGAGTTAAGAGCCACTGCTAATGTAATTGTTTTCAGAGCCTGAATTTTCTTAAAGAGCATACATTTATATTTGAAGGCAATCTGACAGAGGGCTAACGTATTTTGAAGAACCAGTGTTCATATCCAATTTGTGAATTCTGAGATATTTCACCAGATGTCCCTATTTTCATGAGGGCCTTAGGCTCTATGGGGGAAAAAATATGTGACAGGGACTTTGAAATTAGTTGTCATGTCCTGCATTCTCAGGAGGTATGGCAGATTGTTAGAGTAGTGGCCCTCGATTTTTTCACACCTCTCTGTATCCAGCCCTTGGATAGTCCCCTCTCATACTGACCCTGAGCTTGGTCATGATTTGCTCTGGCCAAAGGAACAATAGCAGTTGTGACAAAAGCAAAGACTTGAAAAATGTATATTAGAGATTTCCTTCAATTACTTCTCCTAAAGCCCCTGCCACCACCTCCATATGCAGAAGCCTGGGCTAGCCTGATAGAGGATGAGAAACATATGGTGCAGTTTCCCCCCTTATCCTAGCTTATAGCCAGTCAATCTGCAAAAGTAGAACCATGTTTCTGGGTGGCAGCTGACTGTAGGTACATGAGTAATTCCAACTGAGGCAACAGTAGACCCACCCAGCTGAGCCTACCCCAAATTGCCAACTCTGTAAGCTAAGTAATAGCTTGTTGTTTCAAGCCACTAAGTTTTAGGGTGACTTGTTATGCACCATAAGCTAATTGACACAGGAGGGAAGAGAATGGCTATTCTTCTCAAACACTGATATCAGTTGCAGCCATGCATGGCGAGGATGGAGGAAAGCTGTAATATGATAGATGTAATAGCTCCAGACCATAAGAAGGCTCATGGAAGCCTCTGAGGTCATAGTTAGCAAGCCAGGCTGAGCAGGATGAGTGGCCAATGAGCAGAGGGGAAATAGGATCCCTACACTGGGTCCTCAATGGCCCTGGCTGAGGCTACCTGGGCCCAGAAAGAGGAGGCCTACTGGGCTCCTCCTTTCAGCCACTCTATACTCACCAAAAGAGGACCTCAGAGATGGAAACTCAACAATGTTTTTAAAGGGTCATTCGGGCCCTTGTTTTTTCTCATGCTTGACATAATTTGGCAAAATAGTTATACGAGATTAAATAGGAAAAGAACAAGAGTTGAAAGTCACAGAAGAAGGAAGGGAGTCAAAGAGTGAAGGAAAGAAAAAGATATGAGAGAAAAAAGAGATGTCAGATATCACCCAGAGATCTGTTCTTGTTCATAAAGAACAAGAAGGAAAACACACTATTATTCATTTTCAGGTACTTACATGCCCATTAACCCATTTAACCTTCTTAACTATCTTGGGGAAACTGAGGCCCAGCTTTAGTTGTGGCTGTTCGTGGTGGGAATGGCAGGGAAGCTGTAATATGTGGGTTGCTCTAAGAGTACATAGCCCCAAAGCAGCAGAAGCAGGACTTTGACCAGTACTTGTTCCACTAAGAAAAGAAAGAAGCTTGATGTGGATAATAATAGTAGACAACACTTTTTGGGTTCTTACCATGTGCAATACACTATTCCAAGTGCTTTACATGATTAACTCATTCGATACTTGGAACAGCCAGGTTTGATTCTTATCATCTCCACCTTATAGATGAGAAAACAGATACAGACAGGCTAAGCAACTTGCCCAAGATTACTCAGCTAGTAAGCAGGGAAGCAAGAATGTGAACCCAAGTGGCCTGGCTTCAGAGCCTGCACTTTTAGCAACTACACCATAATGCCTACCAAAATGCTACCAGATTCCAACCCCACTACTGCTGCTTCCTCCCTGAGGGCTCCTATATTAGTCCGTTCCCACACGGCTATAAAGATCTACCTGAGACTGGGTAAATTATGAAGGAAAGAGGTTTAATTGACTCTCAGTTCCTCAGGCTGTACAGGAAGCATGGCTGGGAAGCTTCAGGAAACTCATAATCATAGCAGAAGGAGAAGGGAAAGCAAGTATGTTTTACCATGGCAAAGCAGGACAGAAAGAGAAGTAGGAAGTGCTACACACTTTGAAACAACCAGGTCTGGTAAGAACTCACTCACTATCATGAGAACATTTCCCCCATGATCCAATCATCTCCTGCCAGGTCCCTCCCCTAGTGCTGGCAATTACAATGGACACAAGATTGGGGTGGGAAGATAGAGCCAAACCATATCAGCTCCCAAGTGGCATAGGGATGGGCCCATGCTACCAGGACAGGCCTGACCAGAGTGTAAAGACCTGTAAAGACAGGAATATCCACAAAGGAATCCAGTGAAACTTCCTGCAGTTTAGGCAGAAGCAGTAAGCCCATTGAAAAGGCCTGGTTGCCTTATGTTCTTTCCAGAGCCAAGCATACCTCTCGAGAATAGATGCATGGAGCATGGGGTCTGAAGAACAGCTGAATACACGGAGCCCCACTGGAAAGAACTAGACATGGTTTCTTCTAATTTTACTAGCTGGGCCACTGAAGCTGGGAAGAGAATTCACTAGGAGCTGTTTGAAGAAAGAATAAGAGATTGTATGGGGGAAATGAGGGCACAGAGACAAGACTGGATAGATAGGTGGAAGGGAGACAAAAAGGGGAGGTGTCCCCCCAGGGTGTTTTTTATTACTGACTGCATAGCTCAGACATTTATTTGAAGTCCATTGGGATCCACAAGTGTATCCTGGGTGTACCCAATGTGAGTCCAGAGCTTGATTCCCTGGAAGTTTCTCATTGTTTAGACCTTCAATAATAATCCCAGGAGGAGAAGGAGTAGAAGACTTTAGAAAGTCAAGTTTAATTCATAAATCTGTGCAGTTTTTGAAATTCCTCACAAGAAAATTGCCTTTGTCCCCCAATGTCCACTAGCTTTACTCTTTTCTGATTTTTTTCTCAGTCACTAACACATTTAAGGCACTTCAAGGCAAGACACATCAGTAAATAGTTTAGCATGAGGATTCATTAAGAAGAAAAAGAAGAAAGGAGGAGGAGAAGAAAGAAAGAAAAAAGGAAAGAAGAAAGAAAAGTGTTTGACGTTGATGGCAATGCCCATGTTTGTGATATGAATCACTTGGAATAAGGAGACTGTGGCTTTGGCAGTATGGGGAAGTCTTTTTATTTATTTATTTTTTGCAAGAAATATCTAGATTTCTCTGTCCTTCAAGGGGTTTCAGAATCAAATCATGTGCCCCATTCCATCTATAACAGAAGAAAAGGAATGTGAAGTCCTTGATTTCTCTCCTCTGTAGTTTGAAGCATTTCCAGGAAGAATGTTAACACTCTGGAGAACCCTGAAGTGTGCATTTAAATTTCTCAGACGGAAGTTAAAGGTAAGGAAAGAACACAAGGTTTCCAAAGGGAGAACCCCAGAAGAAGTAACCATGGAAACTGATCCAAGGTCTTCAGAGTAGTGTCACATTGAGCTAAGAGACAGCAAGTCCTGTTAGTGGGAAAAGAACCCGTAAAGCACAGAAGCTGAGCAAAAGAGAGAAATGAATGGAAAATATATGAAGCAATTTTTAATAACCAGGTGATTAAGACTCAGCAAGCAGCAAAATCAAGGCAGCAAAACCACCTCCTTCTGTGAATGAAAGATGCAAACGTAGGTATGCTTTTAGTAGCCCTTCTTCCTGTAAACTATTCTAATCACATCCGTAACCCTAGACTCTTCAGGATGCCAGCACCAGATTTCAAGAATTGATTCGTTCTCATACATTTATGCATCAATTCACTCTTTCATTCAACAGCTGTTATGAAGTATCTGATGACACGTTTATTCATTCATTCAATATTTATTTAGTCCCCACTATGTGCCAGATACTGTACTAGGTACTAGAGATATTGCAGTGAAACAGACAGTGATATTAGTCACCTTTACAGAGTTTGCCATCTTACTTATACTGTGCTCAGAAATATGGAGGATTTAGAGAAGCAAAAAACTGAGTTCCCCAACCTCAAGGAACTGACGGTTTCCTTAGGAGGATAAAGTACAAGCATCCCAATAATTAAATAAGCCTACAAGAACTACGTCAAAATTCCAGGCAAGAATATAAGCAACGCCACAATGCAATATATTTCCATGTTCTGATTCTATCACTGTCCAAGCTCATTCCCAACCTTGTTTCTGGCTATTGAACACATTGCAAAGTTCTTTTGTGAGGCGAATCCTTAATGAAGTGAGTGGCTTAAAATAAATTCACTCAATGCCTGCCTACATTTCATTCATTCCTTAGCCTATATCTCCAAGTACAAATATGGGTTTAGGTGAATTTCAAAATCCACTTGATGGCGTGGTGGGGTGAGAAGAAATATATTGTGAGTCTAGTTACTTTGAGGGCATGTATGACTGGTCCACTTTGAAACATGTCTCTGAGCCAGTTCTCAGCCTCTAGGAACTACCAAAGGCATCTTCACTCTCACCTGTGGAATTGGGCCAGTACTGAACAACTCTGCAGAATTCAAAATAAAATGTTAGCTTCTTGCCTTTTAGAAGACCAGGCAAAGGTGAGGGTAGTATGAAAAGGGGAAAAAATGGAATGTAAGCATCAAACCTGACTATGGATCTGGCACTGATAACCATGTGTAAATGGTACAGATCAGGCCCAGGTTGAAGTTAGCCATGCCTCCTTCCTCTCACCTGGCACCTGATATGGCCCTCTTTCCTTTTTGAATGACATAAGATGCCTAATTCATCACATGGGAAGACTTCTGTGCTTACTCCAAGACAGTGGCCACTGGGTTGTAGAAGTGACATTGTTTTGAACCTTTGGCTATGTAATTCTCAAGATGAGCTAGTGGGAAAGCTGTGTGATAGTTGAGGGAAAGATTATTACTTGGGGAAAGAATATTTTCATGGGCTACATTTCCATTCTATTTTGTCTCTCATTTTCTTATCACTGTCAGAGAAACAGAGCTTAGTAAACAAAACAAAATTATTCCATGATCATGGGCTATCATGGAACTAAGGATAGCTGAACTTGAAGAAAGAGGGGGTGGGGGCAAGCTGCAAGAGTTTATGGCAAGGCCTGTTGTCAGGCTATTTCTCAGGCAAAACTGTGATGATCTTGATGAAGAGAGAATGCAGACTGTGGTTCATTTTGATTTCCTTAAATTTCTCAGTGCATCAAAATCATTTTCACTTGACTGAGTTTTGATGGTATTTGGGTGATAAGCTACTCATTTGTCAGAATTTTCTAACTAGTATCGAAAGAAAAGGAGTCTTTAACATTGCTTTTCTTGTTTGCCTTCCTCTAAGGGAGAGGTCATGAAGTACAATTGACTACCTTCACCATAATTTTTTGTTTTTGTTTTTTTATTTTACTTGTTATGGAAAAGGCATGGAATGGGGTCTTCAGTTTTGGCCCAGGCTCACAACTTTATACCTGGCCAGATTTTTATTTTTTTAATGTTTCTTTTAAGTTTCAATTTTGTGGATACATAGTAGGTATATATATTTATGGGGTACATGAGATGTTTTGATACAGGCATGCAATGTGAAATAAGCACATCATGGGGAATGGGGTATCCATCCCCTCAAACATTTATGATTTGAATTACCAATAATCCAATTATACTCTAAGTTTTTTTTGTTTTTTTGCTTGTTTGTTTTTTGTTTTTTGAGACCGAGTCTTGCTCTGTCTCCCAGGCTGGAGTGCAATGGCGCAGTCTCAGCTCACTGCAACCTCTGCCTCCCAGGTTCAAGCTATTCTCCTGCCTCAGCCTCCTGAGTATCTGGGACTACAGGTGCCTGCCATCACATGCCAATTTTTTTTTTATTTTTAGTAGAGATGGGGTTTCACCGTGCTAGCCAGGTGATCTTGATCTCCTGACCTCATGATCCACCCACCTCAGCCTCCCAAAGTGCTGGGATTACAGGTGTGAGCCACCGCGCCCGGCCTCTTTAAGTTTTAAAATGTACAATTAAGTAATTATTGACTATAGTCACCCGACCTGGCCTAATTTTTAACACTCCAAAGCTTGGTAGGTTAAAACAATAATCACTTAATTAGCTTATGATTCTGTGGGTCAGAAATTTGGTCTGGGATCAGCTGGATGATTCTTCTGGTGGTCTCATCTGGACTTACACATATGACTGCAGGTAGAAAGATTGGCTAGAGTCCGATCTCACTAAGATGGCCTCACTCACATGTGTGGTAGTTGGTGCTGGCTGTCAATGCTGAATAGTGGTTGGCCCAAGTTTATTCACACAATAGTATTCTTAAGGTTCCTAGGAACATCAAAGAGGACAAACCCAGGGCAGAAGTATTTCTCAAGTCTCTGCTTCCATCACGTTTTTCAATACCTCACTGGTTAAAGCAAGTCATATGGTCAAGCATGGCTTCAAGTAGGTGGAGAAATCGATTCTACATCTTTATGGGAGTTGCTACCAAGTCGCACTACAAAGGTGTATGCATGCAGGAAGGGCAGGAGTTATTGTGGCCATTTTTGCAAACAATCTACCACACCCTTGTTGCCATTTGAGATAGCGGTCCATGCAAGCACTCTCTCTTGCATCTCCCTGGCGTTTCATGTTTTTCCTGTGGTAAAATGAAATGGTTTGGAGGAAATAAAGGAGAACATGTGAAGTGTTTAAAATTGCCAGAGGGTATTGTTTCAATTACATTTCCATATGTGTACAAGAACAAAAGCACACACATACGTATATTTGATATATATGTATATACACACAAATTATGTATATACATATTATGTTTGTTTGGTAACTATGCATGCAAGTATAGAGTCTGGGCACCTTTTTTGTCAAAGCAATGTTGATTATGTCTAGTCAAATAAATGAATAGTCCCAATCTTGACTTATTCATTTATTAGAAATAGAAAGTTTTCACATCAATTTGTAAACTGATCCATGTAATTCCCTTTAACACACACACACGCATGCACACACTCATTATATTAATATTTTCAAGCTATACAAATACTTACAAGTGATAATATTTTCTTTTCACTTTCTTACTTTTACAATATCTGTTGATATACTCCTGTAGATGATTTGGTAAAAGGAGCATATATGCTGGAGATTACAAAAACAATGGTGATGTGGGTGACAGAGGCGTTGTGTAATTTACCCAGATGGGAATACTATACATAATACATGTTTTTGAAATTTTTTTTTTTT
>NW_016811742.1:1023443-1029315 GCF_001698545.2 Rhinopithecus bieti
TTTTTGAGGCAGAGACTGGCGATGTCGCCCCCTGCTGGCGTGCAGAGGCCTGATCTCAGCTCACTGCAAGCTCCGCCTCCCGGGTTTACGCCATTCTCCTGCCTCAGCCTCCGGAATTAGCTGGGACTACAGGCGCCCGCCACCTCGCCCGGCTAGTTTTTTGTATTTTTTAGTAGAGACGGGGTTTCACGGTGTTAGCCAGGATGGTCTCGATCTCCTGCCCTCGTGATCCGCCCGTCTCGGCCTCCCGAAGTGCTGGGATTACAGGCTTGAGCCACTGCGCCCGGCAGATCTTCACATTTCAATGCAAGTGCCAAAAGTTCCATTCTCTGTGGTGTGTAGGGTGGTTATTGCCTGTCTATGGGATACTGAGGACTCTGCACCAGCAACTGGCCATCAATTACTTGCCAGTATAGTATTTATAAGAAGTTAATTCTATTCTGTGATTAAAGTTACATATAAGTCTTATTACCAAGCCTCAGTTAACTTCTTGCATAATGCACATTTTCCAAGCAATCTGGAAGGGAACAGATATCTTGTGGCAGACACACTTAGTGACCTAACCAACAGCCACCTTCCCTCTCTGTGAGAAGAGACTCCAATTTGGTTAGGGTTGGCAAAATTCCCAGGCTTAAAGGGTGGCTATGATTAATGAGAAACCAGTCGAGATGATTCTGTTCCCCTTTCCAGGTACAGACTTAACTGTACATAACAACTGTTTAGTTAATGACTTTTGTCATAATGGCTCTTAAAAGTTATGACACTTTTGAACAATGACTCCTTTTCTTCAATATATTGACTTTTTTTGTTCCCCAAACACACCAAACAAACATGCTATAAGAAGTGATATTGCATCATTTCAGTTGCAGGCTAAGTCATGCTCACAAATTTTACATGACATACATTTACTTGTCAGAGCATATCATATGGAACAAATTTGAATTAAGCATCATGTTTGAATGAGCCCACTACGTTCTGCTTTGCATATGGATGCCAAGTGAGAGGGATGAAGATGTGCTGTCTACATTTCCTTTGTCTTTGTGCATGTGCAATTTCACGTTTCAACACACTCTTACGTTTAGCTTTTATTTTGTCCTAAAGGTAATTTCTAGGCTATAGCTTTTAAGTAAAGTTAGGGTACAAAATAATTATGAATCGCCTCCCCAAAGTTGAAAGCTGGTGAAGCAAATGGTGTAGACAAAAGAATTCACCTTCCAAAAAAATGAATCCCTCACCCCTCCTCCACCATCCCTATCAAGTCTGCTCTTCCTCATTACATTTCATTTTGTGTACAAACTGTATATACTTACTTTCAAATGGTTCTTAATTTCTTATATAAATTTGTTTTCATTGTTCACTGAATATATTTTCTTATCTGTGAAAATTATTTGGATATCTTGGATTGGGACAGAGTACAGTGTAATGTTTCCCTTAAAAGTAATAGAATTCAAAAAAATCAACAGCTTTCCACTTAGAGGCAAAGCTTTCAAGAAAAAAAATAAAGTAATTAAGTGAGGGACGAGCATGCTTGCTTCTCAGCACCCGCTAGCTTGTAGTTGGGGATGGAATGAGAGTCAGATCTGGCCAAAGAGAGGTAAAGCCTCCTGGGGCTCCCAGGAAAGCTTCTCTCCGATACAGGGAGAACAGTTTTCTCCCTTCCCCATCTTCTGACCATGAGTTTTAAGGTATTTTAAAGACTAGTTTGCACAGAGTTGTGGCTGCTGAACTTGAGGGAGAAAGTGGCAGGAGAATCACACGATGCCAACTCAGTGCCCTGACTTGGTAGAGTTGAAGAAATAATCCTAGAACTTCTGCCCTCAGTCTTCTTGTTAGATAAAGTTTTATTTAAAGCAATGTTAGTTATGTTTTCTATTATATGCAACCAAAACATTCCGAAATGATTCCTTATTCACCCCTAATCATTAGAAGGGGAAAGGCATTAAACAGTAGTAGCCTTTCACTTTGTATGGTGATTTTCAGTGTCTAAGTGCTCTCAGGTTCTGCTGGAAGGCTTCCTTTTAACCTGATCCCCTCTGGCTTTAAAATCCCACTCCCACAGGTTGTGGTCTCTCCCTTATTACTCTCTTCTCATTGTTGTTCTTGAATCTCTGATCTGGCCTAAGTTGTATGTAGAACTCAGCTCTCTTTTTTTTCATCTACATAAACCAAAATGTTCACTCACAGAAGACATTTGTATATGAAACTGGCTTCCTTTAAAGTTTGAGTTTATATTGCAACAAGGCCACACAGCTTAAATATCAGACATTTTATCTTTATAAAATATTTAGGCTACCCTTCCATGATATTGAGCCACACTGTATCTTCTAAAGCTTCTTGATTACCCTCTTTGGGGTTCATTGTCTCAGGGTTCCCTGGAAAATCCCATTCCCCTCATAATATTATCCAAAGTCTTTTAGCTCACTACTCCTCTGCCTAGAAGAGTAGCCACCCCACATATCATTATTATATATCTTGTTACAAAATGGACCAAATACTTTAATGGCAGAGGTTTTGAAATATCCATCTCTGCTTTCTCTCTCATTCCCAAGTTTCTGTTATTAAAAGGGAGCAGAGATTAGTTCACTGTTGCTATGAATTATGCTACCACTTTAGAAGGCAGAAGTGGATGCAGTCTGCTTGGATTTTAAAGACCAATTCTTTCTTAGTTTCAAAAGAGTAGCGTTGAGAAGGACACTGTGATAGTGTATTGAAAAGAGCACAGAACTAGAACTCCGAATACTTAGATTTCAATCTAACTGAGCATTTCTATTTACAAGTATCTCTGGATCTCAGTGTCCTCATATGTCAAAACGTGGAGGGGGGATGCACTGAAGAATAGCTGAGGTCCTATCTTGTTCTAGCAGTTTCTAGATGAAGAATCTGGGGCCTGAGAAACCAGGCAACTTAATATTTTACTTACCACATGCAATCATTCTCCTATTTTCCTTCAAGGCTTGATTTATCAAGATGAATTGTATGTTTCATATTTTGTTCAGATGCTCTATTTTTTTCCCTTGCTTCCAAAGTTACACTGATCTTAGCACTGACACTGCAGGAAGAAAGAGGAAATGAAAAGTAATTAAATTCAATCTGGATAAACAGATACACTCACACATAATGGGAAAAAAATGTGTGTATAGGGTTGTTCATTGAGGTTTTGTTTATAATAGCAACAGAGTAGAAACAATCTAAATGTCCATCACTAGAAGAACAGTTTACCAAATTATTCCATATTCCTACTATGGAATACTAGGCAACTATTAAAAAGAGACAGATCTTCATGTACTGATTTCAGAGATGCTCCAAGATTTTAAATACACACACACAGAGTAACATTTCACTTAAGGACAGGGATATATTCTGAGAAACGTGTTAGGTGGTTTTGTTGTTGTGTGAACATCATAGAGTGACTTACATAAACCTAAATGGTACAGCCTACTACACACGTAGACTATATGATATAGCCTATTGCTTCTAAGCTACAAACCCGTACAGCATGTTACTATACTGAATACTGTAGGCAGTTGTGACACAATGGTAACTGTTTATGTATCTAAATATAGCTAAACATAGAAAAGGTACAGTAAAAATATAGTATAAAAGATGGAAAATGGTTCACTTTTGTATTAGTCCATCCTCACATTGCCATAAAGAACTACCTGAGACTGGGTAATTTATGAAGAAAAGAGGTTTAATTGACACAGTTCTGCAGGCTGTACAGGAAGCATGGCTGGGAAGGCCTCAAGAAACTTACAATCATGGCAGAAAGCAAGGGGAAGCTGGCATATCTTACATGGCTGGAGAAGGAGGAAGAAAGCAAAAGGGAAGGTGCCACATACTTTTAAACAACCAGGTCTCATGAGCACTTACCCACTATCACAAGAACAGCAAGGGGCCATTCGCCCCCATGATCCAATCACCTTCCACCAGGCTCCTCCTCCAACAGTGGGGATTACAGTTCAACATGAGATTTGGGTCAGGACACAAATTCAAACCTTATCAATCTGCATAGGGTACTTACCATAAATGGAGCTTACAGGACTGGAAGTTGCTTTAGGCGAGGCAGTGAGTAAGTAGTGAGTAAATATGAAGGTTTAGGAGATTACTGTGCACTACACTTAGGCTACACTAAATTTATTTTAAAACTTTTCTTTCTTTAATAATAAATTAACCTTAGCTTACTGTAACATTTTTACTTCATAAACTTTTCAATTTTTTTAACTTTGACTTTTTAGTAATTATTCCGAGTTTAAAACACCAACACATCGTACAGCTGTATAAAAATATTTTCTTTCTTTACTTTCTCCTCATTCTATGGCTTTTTAATTTTACTTTAAAATTTTCTGTTGAAAACTAAGACACAAACACTCACACTAGCCTAGGCCTAAACAGGGCCAGAGCCATCAATATCACTGTCTTCCACCTCCACAGCTTGTGCCCCTGGCTTCAGGGGCAATAACATGCATGGAGCTGTCATCTCCTATGATAACAATGTCTTCTTCTGGATATCTCCTGGAGGACGTGCCTGAGGCTGCCTTACAGTTAGCTTTTAAAAAATATGTAAGTAGAAGGAGTACACTCTAAAATAACAATAAAAATTATGATATAATAAATACATAAGCCAGGAACATGGCCTATTATTATCATTATCAAACATTATGGACCATGCATAATTGTATGTGCTGAACTTTTATATGACTGGCAGTGTGGTAGATTTGTTTACACCAGTATCACTACAAATACTCAAGTAATGTGTGTGCTATGACATCACTAGGTGATAGGAATTTTTCAGCTTCATTATAATCTTAGGGACTACTGTCACTTCTGTCGTGGACCAAAACATTGTTATGTGGTGCATGACTATATATATATCTCTGTGTGTATGCATATACAAATATACATTTACATATGTATGCATGAGCACATACACATATAGTTATGGTGCCAAAAATATGTGTACCATATCACCATTGATAAAAAAAATGCATATATTGTTTGACTGAATATAGAATATCTCTGGAATGATACACAAAAAAACCGATAACAGTGGTTGCCTTTTGGGATGAGAAAGGGGTGAAGGATAGGAGGGAAACTTACCCTTTACTGCTTACTTTAACATTTTGTACTATGTGCATGCATCATCTGTTAAAATATAAGTTAGATGCATTGTTTAAAGGTTAAAAAATCTTTTAAAGGCCGAGCATGGTGGCTCATGCCTGTAATCTCAGTACTTTGGGAGGCCAAGGTGGGAGGATCACTCGAACCCAGGAGTTCAAGACCAGCCTGGGCAACATGGTGAGCCCCTTTGACTACAAAAAATACAAAAATTAGCCAAGCACAGTGGCATGCGCCTGTGGCCCCAGATACTCAGGAGACTGAGGTGGGAGGATCACTTGAGCCTGGGATGCAGAGGTTGCAGTGAGCCGAGATCGTGCCACTGCACTCCAACCTAGGTGACACAGTGATAACTTTTCTCAAAAAAAAAAATCATAAGAAATGTAGAATAAAATGAGGTGTGGCCGGGCACGGTGGCTCACGCCTGTAGTCCCAGCACTTTGGGACGCCGAGGCAGGTGGATCACTTGAGGTCGGGAGTTCAAGACTAGCCTTGCCAACATGGTGAAACCTCATATCTACTAAAATGCAAAAATTAGCCGGACGTGTTGGCAGGCGCCTGTAATCTCAGCTACTCAGGAGGCTAGGCAGGAGAATGGCTTGAACCCCGGAGGCAGAAGTTGCAGTGAGCCGAAATCGTGCCACTGCACTCCAGCCTAGGCAACAGAGCAAGACTCCCTTTCAAAAAATAAATAATAAAATGAGGTGTGGACATTATTGGTGAATTTCAATTGATCACTCTCTTCTTTTTTTTTTTT
>NW_016811742.1:1030045-1034657 GCF_001698545.2 Rhinopithecus bieti
AACGTGCTCTTCCATTAAAAAAAAAAAAATTGTTTCCACTTTGTCTACACAAAGAACTGTTCCCAAACATTTTCACACACAAGGAGGAAATGACCAAGAGCACACAATACAAAAATAATCTCCCAGGCATGTGACAATACAAAAGCTATTATGGTTCTTTAAAAGCATACTTCAATAAATAAGACAGAAGGGTTTTTTGTTTTTGTTTGTTTGTTTGTTCGTTTGTTTTATGAATCAGGACCTTGAGGCAGTACATGAGTAAGAATCGCTAATTCCTGTGGGTAAGATTAGTACATGTCAGGAAGAAACATGTGAGTTCTTCATATAATCCGTCAATAAATGTTTGAGTGCCAATGGTGTATAAAGTGCTGCACTTCGGTAATTTCTTTGGACCTTAACAAAGAAGAGGGAGAACCATGAGCTCTCCCTGGTATCATAGTACCAGAGGATTGAGGTTCCAAATAAGAAACTGGCTTCACCCAGTTCAGTTTCCTGTGATTTTGCCTTAGTTAAGTTATTTTCTTCTAGTGTGACTTAGTTTCTTCATCTCAAAAAAATGAGAAGAAATATACAGACTTAGGCAGCTCTACACTTTTGAGGAATGTACTTGATAACGTCATTAAATCCAAGACACATTTTTCTGTTCTTCTCTTGACACTGTTGACTAGTCAGTACTTTAAAAAAAAATTCACTTCCCTTGGCTTCAAGGAAACAATGTCCTGCTAACTTTTCTTTCTACCTTTCTGGGCTCTCTGTTTTGAGTAGGTTTGTCCTCCTTGCCAAGCTATTAAATTTTGGAGTTCCTTAATCCTTGGCCCTTAACTATATCCCCTTCCCATCCCACTCTCCCTAAAAAACTCCTTCACACCGTACCTCAGACATTTAAATGACAATGGTTCATAAATTTCTATCACCACCTTAGACCTCTCCTCTGAGCTCAAGACCTCTACCAATGGCCTACATGACACCTCCTCATGGATGGCTCAAGGGCATGCCAAACCTAGCAATTCCAAACCAAACTCATGAGTGTCCAAAACAAACTTCATCCTTGTTCATGACTTGTTCCCTATCATAACGAGTTGTGTCATCATTCATCCCAAGGATGCAGGACTGAAGCCAGTTAGTTATTTTTGGCATCCTTCATTCCTCTGTCTCACTGAAGCCTCATGACCAAGCATTATCCAGCCCTGTTGAGTTTCCTCCTATATTCTCTTCCATCCTTCAACTTCTCTCCATTTCCAGCTAGTACAAGCTATCATTATTGTTCACCTCAACTGCTAGCTCCTCCAGTCCATTCTCCACAGCTTGCAGCAGAATTGTCTTCTCAAAATGTAAGTAGAAGCATGCCAATTCTCCCGCTTAAAGCCTGTGTTTTCATATGGCTTTGGGGATCCAGGCAAAATCATTTTACATGGCCTGAAATGTCCTATATAGGTCTAGTCCCTGCCTATCTCTCTAGCATTTTAATATCCCATCCTTTCTCTAGCTTCTGGGCTCTAGCCACACTGACCTACTTCTAGTCCCTTCGATTTGAGATACTCTGTCCAGTCCCAGGGCTTCTGCACATGTTGTTTCTTCCACTTAAAATGCTGTTCCCTCTTGCAGTAGACTAAATAACACCTCTACCAAAGACGTCCACGTCCCAACCCCAGAACCTGTGAGTATGTTACTTTATATGGCAAAAGGGACTTTATAGATGTGATTAAGGTAAGGACCTTGAGATGGAGAGAATATCTTGAATTATCTGCGTGGATTCATTATAATCACATGTCCTTATAAGGGAAAGAGGGAGGCAGGGGATTCAGAGCCAGAGAAGGAGATGTGATAAGAGAAGCAGAGGTCAGAGAGGAGAGAGATTTAAAGATGCTATGTTGCTGACTTTGATGATGAAGGAAGGGGCCATGAGCCAAGATGGCCTCTAGAAGCGTAGGTAGCCTCTAGAAACTGGAGAAGGCACAGAAATGAATTCTTTCCTCCAGCCTCCATTAAAAATTCAGCCCTGTTGACACACAGATTTTAGGACTTCTGAGCTCTATAAGATAATAAATTTGTGCTGTTCTAAGCAACTAAACTAGTAGTAACTTCTTACAACAGCAGTCAGAAACTAATATACCTCTCTTCTTTACATTGATTTCTACCTTCCCTCAGATCTATTAGTTCCTCAGGGAAGCCTTCTCAACATTCTGCTAAGTTAGATCTATCTAATATGGGCCCTCCTAGTCTGAGCCTGTTTTCTTTCCAGCTCTTTACACAATTGTGTGATTGTTGATTAGCCCAGCTAAAAGTTCTGTGAGGGGAGGCATTGCACCTATTATAGCCACCAGTATATCCCCAACACTTAGTGCAGGGCATATAATAACGCTTAATACTAATTTGAAAGAAATAATATAATAAAGCTCTAAAAACCCAGCCAGGCATGGTGGCTCATGCCTGTAATCTCAGCACTTTGGGAGGCCAAGATGGGAGGACTGCTTGAACCCAGGCATTGAGACCAGCCTTGGCAACATAGCAAGACCTCATCTCTACAAAAAAAAAAAAAAAAAAAAAAATTAGCTGGACAGAGTGGCACATGCCTATAGTCTCAGCTATGCAGGAGGCTGAGGTGATAAGATTGCTTGAGTTTGGAAGGTCAAGACTGTAGTGAGCCATGATCATGCCATTGCACTCCAGCCACCGCGCCCGGCCTTTTTGAAATATTTTTAACCTAGAGAGACATAATAAGATAGTGGTTGAACATATATTTCATCTGTTTAGTCAATTTTATAATGGAAAATAAACAAACAAAGGGATTACAAAGACCTTATATCAATCAGGGTTTGGTCAGGAAGCCAGAAATTGATCTAAATATTTTAAGAAGAAAAGGTTTTAATTCAGAAAATTAAATGCCTACAAAGCCCTTAGAAGGGCTTGGGAAATTAAGGTCAGAAAAAGCTTCCTCTAACTTTTAAGATATCAGAAAGTTGTAAGAATTATAGGAAGCGGCCATCAATGGTCACAGCTGCCTGCGAGACTGAAATAAGTGATTTACAAGAGAATGCCTTGAAGCTGCTGAAAAACCTGTCTGGCAAAGCCCACATACCTTCCTGTTGCTATTACAATGGATTCTGCCTCTATTCTGCCTTCCAAATCTTGCAAGGGGGCTTCTCATTGGTGAACTCTGTCCTGGCAGCCTGATGGCAAGGTCTTCTAGGAAATGTTAGCTCATAGGCTTCTAGTCCCTCAGTAGTTAGGAGATCATATAAAGAAATGGGAATGAATACTGGTTGCCAAAATAAAACCATCCAGCATAGCAATGCAGACCTCCCAACTCCTCTTAAACTTATATCATTCACTATTCTTAAGACTGTGACCTAATATTGTACAGATATAGTTTTAACAAAGTGGAATTAACCTATACATACTAGTTTTGTGCTTTTTTTCCTAACATGAATTTATGGTTGTATCTGTATAACTCTTAAATCTGTTAGTTAATAATTTTCATAATACTATATTCTTTTATTTAATATATTTAAGTACCCTTGAGTTCTTGTGTGAGTAGACTTCTAATATTTTTTCCTCTGTTACAAAAACACTTACTTTATACAAATAGCTACTTTTTCCCTTTTTGAGTTAATTTCTTAAGTGCCATTTTCCAAATGAATGAATGGGTGAAAAAGCATAAGCAGTTCCTTAAAAGTTATTGTCTTCTAAAAGCTAATGTAGAATAGTAAGTTGTACAAATAAACATTATGCAGTGTAATCATACATCTTGTGGCATTAATCAATCTGTTACCAGCTTTTGTTTTCCTTTAGATATGTAAAGGATTGAAAAGTGCAGTTTCACACTAAGACAGTTGGCCTCAAAACAATTCAAGTCACAAAGAGATATATAATTTTCTGCTTTCTAACCATTCTTTCCTAAATCTTACAATCCCACTCTCAGAATTTTTGGCTAATCCCTCCAAAAAAGTCCACCTGCCAAACTTTTTATTACTCCTACCCTTCATAATTTATCCAGTGTAACCCCATGTTGAACTCTCTATTACAGAATGCAAAGGGTCTCTGGACAGCAGAAGGTACATCTCAGGAGTCTTAAGAAGCCCTAGGAGTCAGCCTACACTCCACAACTGCCGTTTGCCTAAAAGTAGGCTGGCCCTTCCTGTACCAGGACTTCTGGGAAGAGTGATTAGACCACCACCACATCCCAGCTTCTACATGGAGCACTGTCCTACAACTCTTGACATCTTCAACCACTCTCCTTGATTGCCCTCTCTTAGCCCCTCAGAAGGTCAACTGTGGCCATGGTTTGAAGATGTGCTCAAAAGCCACCTCCTCTAAGAGACGTCTCTGATTTCCCAAATAAAAGGGATCTCACTGCAGAACTGCCATCTAGCCTAGTTTTCACATAACCTTATTTTTTTTCTCATTTGTGAAGCGATCCATACTCATTGTAGAAAAGTTGAGAAATATGGAAAAGATTAAAGAAAAAAATCATTCCTAATCCCACAACACACAGAGATAATCATTGTTAACATTTTCTTGTGTTATCCCTTTAGCCTTTCAGATAATTTTTAACATAATTGAGAGCATACCATGGATACAGTTTTTTTATACTTAACATTTTATCCCGAGC
>NW_016811742.1:1035971-1041621 GCF_001698545.2 Rhinopithecus bieti
ATCCGCCCGTCTCGGCCTCCCGAAGTGCTGGGATTACAGGCTTGAGCCACTGCGCCCGGCAGATCTTCACATTTCAATGCAAGTGCCAAAAGTTCCATTCTCTGTGGTGTGTAGGGTGGTTATTGCCTGTCTATGGGATACTGAGGACTCTGCACCAGCAACTGGCCATCAATTACTTGCCAGTATAGTATTTATAAGAAGTTAATTCTATTCTGTGATTAAAGTTACATATAAGTCTTATTACCAAGCCTCAGTTAACTTCTTGCATAATGCACATTTTCCAAGCAATCTGGAAGGGAACAGATATCTTGTGGCAGACACACTTAGTGACCTAACCAACAGCCACCTTCCCTCTCTGTGAGAAGAGACTCCAATTTGGTTAGGGTTGGCAAAATTCCCAGGCTTAAAGGGTGGCTATGATTAATGAGAAACCAGTCGAGATGATTCTGTTCCCCCTTTCCAGGTACAGACTTAACTGTACATAACAACTGTTTAGTTAATGACTTTTTGTCATAATGGCTCTTAAAAAGTTATGACACTTTTTGAACAATGACTCCTTTTTCTTCAATATATTGACTTTTTTTGTTCCCCAAACACACCAAACAAACATGCTATAAGAAGTGATATTGCATCATTTCAGTTGCAGGCTAAGTCATGCTCACAAATTTTACATGACATACATTTACTTGTCAGAGCATATCATATGGAACAAATTTGAATTAAGCATCATGTTTGAATGAGCCCACTACGTTCTGCTTTGCATATGGATGCCAAGTGAGAGGGATGAAGATGTGCTGTCTACATTTCCTTTGTCTTTGTGCATGTGCAATTTCACGTTTCAACACACTCTTACGTTTAGCTTTTATTTTGTCCTAAAGGTAATTTCTAGGCTATAGCTTTTAAGTAAAGTTAGGGTACAAAATAATTATGAATCGCCTCCCCAAAGTTGAAAGCTGGTGAAGCAAATGGTGTAGACAAAAGAATTCACCTTCCAAAAAAATGAATCCCTCACCCCCTCCTCCACCATCCCTATCAAGTCTGCTCTTCCTCATTACATTTCATTTTGTGTACAAACTGTATATACTTACTTTCAAATGGTTCTTAATTTCTTATATAAATTTGTTTTCATTGTTCACTGAATATATTTTCTTATCTGTGAAAATTATTTGGATATCTTGGATTGGGACAGAGTACAGTGTAATGTTTCCCTTAAAAGTAATAGAATTCAAAAAAATCAACAGCTTTCCACTTAGAGGCAAAGCTTTCAAGAAAAAAAATAAAGTAATTAAGTGAGGGACGAGCATGCTTGCTTCTCAGCACCCGCTAGCTTGTAGTTGGGGATGGAATGAGAGTCAGATCTGGCCAAAGAGAGGTAAAGCCTCCTGGGGGCTCCCAGGAAAGCTTCTCTCCGATACAGGGAGAACAGTTTTCTCCCTTCCCCATCTTCTGACCATGAGTTTTAAGGTATTTTAAAGACTAGTTTGCACAGAGTTGTGGCTGCTGAACTTGAGGGAGAAAGTGGCAGGAGAATCACACGATGCCAACTCAGTGCCCTGACTTGGTAGAGTTGAAGAAATAATCCTAGAACTTCTGCCCTCAGTCTTCTTGTTAGATAAAGTTTTTATTTAAAGCAATGTTAGTTATGTTTTCTATTATATGCAACCAAAACATTCCGAAATGATTCCTTATTCACCCCCTAATCATTAGAAGGGGAAAGGCATTAAACAGTAGTAGCCTTTCACTTTGTATGGTGATTTTCAGTGTCTAAGTGCTCTCAGGTTCTGCTGGAAGGCTTCCTTTTAACCTGATCCCCTCTGGCTTTAAAATCCCACTCCCACAGGTTGTGGTCTCTCCCTTATTACTCTCTTCTCATTGTTGTTCTTGAATCTCTGATCTGGCCTAAGTTGTATGTAGAACTCAGCTCTCTTTTTTTTCATCTACATAAACCAAAAATGTTCACTCACAGAAGACATTTGTATATGAAACTGGCTTCCTTTAAAGTTTGAGTTTATATTGCAACAAGGCCACACAGCTTAAATATCAGACATTTTTATCTTTATAAAATATTTAGGCTACCCTTCCATGATATTGAGCCACACTGTATCTTCTAAAGCTTCTTGATTACCCTCTTTGGGGTTCATTGTCTCAGGGTTCCCTGGAAAATCCCATTCCCCTCATAATATTATCCAAAGTCTTTTAGCTCACTACTCCTCTGCCTAGAAGAGTAGCCACCCCCACATATCATTATTATATATCTTGTTACAAAATGGACCAAATACTTTAATGGCAGAGGTTTTGAAATATCCATCTCTGCTTTCTCTCTCATTCCCAAGTTTCTGTTATTAAAAGGGAGCAGAGATTAGTTCACTGTTGCTATGAATTATGCTACCACTTTAGAAGGCAGAAGTGGATGCAGTCTGCTTGGATTTTAAAGACCAATTCTTTCTTAGTTTCAAAAGAGTAGCGTTGAGAAGGACACTGTGATAGTGTATTGAAAAGAGCACAGAACTAGAACTCCGAATACTTAGATTTCAATCTAACTGAGCATTTCTATTTACAAGTATCTCTGGATCTCAGTGTCCTCATATGTCAAAACGTGGAGGGGGGATGCACTGAAGAATAGCTGAGGTCCTATCTTGTTCTAGCAGTTTCTAGATGAAGAATCTGGGGCCTGAGAAACCAGGCAACTTAATATTTTACTTACCACATGCAATCATTCTCCTATTTTCCTTCAAGGCTTGATTTATCAAGATGAATTGTATGTTTCATATTTTGTTCAGATGCTCTATTTTTTTCCCTTGCTTCCAAAGTTACACTGATCTTAGCACTGACACTGCAGGAAGAAAGAGGAAATGAAAAGTAATTAAATTCAATCTGGATAAACAGATACACTCACACATAATGGGAAAAAAATGTGTGTATAGGGTTGTTCATTGAGGTTTTGTTTATAATAGCAACAGAGTAGAAACAATCTAAATGTCCATCACTAGAAGAACAGTTTACCAAATTATTCCATATTCCTACTATGGAATACTAGGCAACTATTAAAAGAGACAGATCTTCATGTACTGATTTCAGAGATGCTCCAAGATTTTAAATACACACACACAGAGTAACATTTCACTTAAGGACAGGGATATATTCTGAGAAACGTGTTAGGTGGTTTTGTTGTTGTGTGAACATCATAGAGTGACTTACATAAACCTAAATGGTACAGCCTACTACACACGTAGACTATATGATATAGCCTATTGCTTCTAAGCTACAAACCCGTACAGCATGTTACTATACTGAATACTGTAGGCAGTTGTGACACAATGGTAACTGTTTATGTATCTAAATATAGCTAAACATAGAAAAGGTACAGTAAAATATAGTATAAAAGATGGAAAATGGTTCACTTTTGTATTAGTCCATCCTCACATTGCCATAAAGAACTACCTGAGACTGGGTAATTTATGAAGAAAAGAGGTTTAATTGACACAGTTCTGCAGGCTGTACAGGAAGCATGGCTGGGAAGGCCTCAAGAAACTTACAATCATGGCAGAAAGCAAGGGGAAGCTGGCATATCTTACATGGCTGGAGAAGGAGGAAGAAAGCAAAAGGGAAGGTGCCACATACTTTTAAACAACCAGGTCTCATGAGCACTTACCCACTATCACAAGAACAGCAAGGGGCCATTCGCCCCATGATCCAATCACCTTCCACCAGGCTCCTCCTCCAACAGTGGGGATTACAGTTCAACATGAGATTTGGGTCAGGACACAAATTCAAACCTTATCAATCTGCATAGGGTACTTACCATAAATGGAGCTTACAGGACTGGAAGTTGCTTTAGGCGAGGCAGTGAGTAAGTAGTGAGTAAATATGAAGGTTTAGGAGATTACTGTGCACTACACTTAGGCTACACTAAATTTATTTTAAAACTTTTCTTTCTTTAATAATAAATTAACCTTAGCTTACTGTAACATTTTACTTCATAAACTTTTCAATTTTTTTAACTTTGACTTTTAGTAATTATTCCGAGTTTAAAACACCAACACATCGTACAGCTGTATAAAATATTTTCTTTCTTTACTTTCTCCTCATTCTATGGCTTTTAATTTTACTTTAAAATTTTCTGTTGAAAACTAAGACACAAACACTCACACTAGCCTAGGCCTAAACAGGGCCAGAGCCATCAATATCACTGTCTTCCACCTCCACAGCTTGTGCCCCTGGCTTCAGGGGCAATAACATGCATGGAGCTGTCATCTCCTATGATAACAATGTCTTCTTCTGGATATCTCCTGGAGGACGTGCCTGAGGCTGCCTTACAGTTAGCTTTTAAAAAATATGTAAGTAGAAGGAGTACACTCTAAAATAACAATAAAATTATGATATAATAAATACATAAGCCAGGAACATGGCCTATTATTATCATTATCAAACATTATGGACCATGCATAATTGTATGTGCTGAACTTTTATATGACTGGCAGTGTGGTAGATTTGTTTACACCAGTATCACTACAAATACTCAAGTAATGTGTGTGCTATGACATCACTAGGTGATAGGAATTTTCAGCTTCATTATAATCTTAGGGACTACTGTCACTTCTGTCGTGGACCAAAACATTGTTATGTGGTGCATGACTATATATATATCTCTGTGTGTATGCATATACAAATATACATTTACATATGTATGCATGAGCACATACACATATAGTTATGGTGCCAAAATATGTGTACCATATCACCATTGATAAAAAAAATGCATATATTGTTTGACTGAATATAGAATATCTCTGGAATGATACACAAAAAAACCGATAACAGTGGTTGCCTTTTGGGATGAGAAAGGGGTGAAGGATAGGAGGGAAACTTACCCTTTACTGCTTACTTTAACATTTTGTACTATGTGCATGCATCATCTGTTAAAATATAAGTTAGATGCATTGTTTAAAGGTTAAAAAATCTTTTAAAGGCCGAGCATGGTGGCTCATGCCTGTAATCTCAGTACTTTGGGAGGCCAAGGTGGGAGGATCACTCGAACCCAGGAGTTCAAGACCAGCCTGGGCAACATGGTGAGCCCCTTTGACTACAAAAAATACAAAATTAGCCAAGCACAGTGGCATGCGCCTGTGGCCCCAGATACTCAGGAGACTGAGGTGGGAGGATCACTTGAGCCTGGGATGCAGAGGTTGCAGTGAGCCGAGATCGTGCCACTGCACTCCAACCTAGGTGACACAGTGATAACTTTTCTCAAAAAAAAAAATCATAAGAAATGTAGAATAAAATGAGGTGTGGCCGGGCACGGTGGCTCACGCCTGTAGTCCCAGCACTTTGGGACGCCGAGGCAGGTGGATCACTTGAGGTCGGGAGTTCAAGACTAGCCTTGCCAACATGGTGAAACCTCATATCTACTAAAATGCAAAATTAGCCGGACGTGTTGGCAGGCGCCTGTAATCTCAGCTACTCAGGAGGCTAGGCAGGAGAATGGCTTGAACCCCGGAGGCAGAAGTTGCAGTGAGCCGAAATCGTGCCACTGCACTCCAGCCTAGGCAACAGAGCAAGACTCCCTTTCAAAAAATAAATAATAAAATGAGTGTGGACATTATTGGTGAATTTCAATTGATCACTCTCTTCTTTTTTTTTTTTATTTTTT
>NW_016811742.1:1041923-1043510 GCF_001698545.2 Rhinopithecus bieti
TGATAGGCCCCAGTGATCACTCTCTTCTTATCTTGAACTAATAGCAGTTCTCCATCTCCAACCTAGGCCCTAGAAAGCTGTTAATGATGAGTGGTGTGTTGTTTTATAACCCTCCCTGAACCTTGCACTCCCCACAGTCACTCACCGGAGTTGGGATACTGTCTTTTGAGTCATTATAGAAGAGGCTGTGTTCCCTCCTTAGGACCATCGACCATCTTTGGGTGGCTACTGCTGGATCTCTCTGACTTTTTTTGACCTTAATGGGAGGCAGCCCTGGATCCATGATGGAGTTTGGAATTAGCCACACCTGGGTTACATTACAAGCTTCACCTGTTACTTATGTTCCCTAAGCCTCTAGTTCCTCATCTGTAAGATGAGGTGATGGTAACTTCTTCACAAGGCTCTTGTGAGACTTTAATGACCTTAGCAATGCACATGGTTGGGGCTGAATAAATGTTCATCCCTCTCTCCCTATTTCTTCATTTGCTTCACTGTCATCCATTCCCATCACCCTCCTTAGTTTTCAGAGTAGTACCTGCATTGATGTTCCCTAAACAGTTTTTCAAGAGCAGTTTTCAACCAGAAGCAATTGTGCCCCACGGGGGCATTTGGCAATGTCTGTCTGGAGACATTTTGTTGCCATAACTAGAGGAGAGACTACTCCTGGCATCTGGTGGATAGAGGCCAGCGACGTTATTAAACATCCTTCAACACATAGGACAAAAAAGAGTTACCTGGTCCAAAGTGTCAGTAGTGTTGCAGTTAAGACACTCTTTTTTAAAGATTTGTATAAAACTCCAGGTGATTGTTTGTGCAAATCGGCAGGAAGCTGCACTTAAGGAAATAATTTTATTTTAAAGATGCCTATAACTAAATTCACTAAGAAAAACTTCAGCAGTTTCCACAATTGCTCTGTTTTCAAGATCATGAATTTGTCTTTGGGGCAAAGGAGAAGGGAAAATTTAGAGGAAATAACTGCTACATCTTTTATTCTAGGAACTTGAGAAACTTACCTATGCCCTTTAAGACCATGAACTGAGGTTGCTTTATGTCAGTTATCTATTACCGGATAGCAACCACCCAGAATGTAGTGGCTTATCACAATAACTAGTATTTAGTTTAGATTCTACCCGAGAGTTATTCTCTGGTCTGGGACAGGCTCAGCTAATTTTGGTTACCTCTGATTAGTAGAACCACCCAGCTGAACCCAGTTCAAATTGTTGAACTCCAGAATTATAAGTTGTTTTTTTAAACTGCTAAGTTTTAGAGTAATTTGTTATGCAGCAGAAGCTAATTGATACAATGAGAATTGGGGGCTTTTTATTTCAGTTTGGGGCTTTTGGCAATAATGCTGCTATGAACATTTTGGTTACAACTCATCCACGTGTGTTCAATTTTGTTGATTATAGGAGTAAAAATGCTGGTAGTTCTGTTTCATTCTTAAAGTACCAAATTATTCACACACACACACACACACACACACAGAGAGAGCTTCATTTTCTGCTCATAATTTGTTTCTTGTCTTCAGTTGCAGCAAGTGCTATGGGCCCCTTTTTTTTTCTCTTTTTTCTTTTTTTTTTTTTTTTT
>NW_016811742.1:1046565-1050490 GCF_001698545.2 Rhinopithecus bieti
AAAAAAAAAAAAAAAAAAAAGGCACTAAAAACTGTTCTTTGTCACAAAATGAGCTTCCCCAAAATAAGCATTGCTGGACATCAGGAACAGGTATCAAAACATATCAGAAATAAACAGCTTCTAAGAATCAACTCTCCTTGGGAAACCTTTCAAATATACCTTTATTTCTTCTAAAATGAGGGCATTTTGTTAAAACTCTGGCCATCATGCTATTCTTCAGACCAAAATCGGGTATAAATTTGCATTTAAAAATAACATTGTAAGATCCTTGACAGTTTACAAATGAACATCACACATATTATTTTAATCCTCAAAAGAATCTAATGAGATGGACTCAGCTGAATGTCTCGTAGTAGTTTTGTACAAGGAAACTGATGCTTACAGGAATTAAGCGAATTGTTCAATGAACTGCAATGCCCAACAAACATCGAACTTAAACTTGGCTCTTCTGACTCTGAATGCAGCATGATCACCACTGCATTATGCACACACTATGTTATGCGTCAGTGGATTGAGCAGATCTCTTCATTTCGGTGCTGAGCATGAAATTCATTTGGTGAATGCTTGCTCATCTCTGTCAAGCAGCTCTTAAATAAACTGGCTAAAACCATTCTGCTATTTGTCCAAAAGTATTAAGAGTATTGTGGGTAATTTTGTCATGGTGAAGCTCTGCATTTTACAGAATCAAAACAATTGCTTGGATTGGATGCCTTGGGAGAACAGAAATCATGGAGGAGGCAAAGGAAATGGAAATAATTCCTGCGTATGACTATGGGGGTGTGCAGCTGCAGTGGGAAGAGACAAAATCACTGAAGGAAGGAAAGTCAAGGTACAGAGAGGCAGAATATTGGAAGGATTATTGACATGGTATGGAAATTCCCAAGAATCATGACAAGAGCAGTATTAGAGAAACTGAAAATGAGGGAGGTCTAAAATCTCAGAGAAAGAGGAGAGAGAGAGTGACACAGGGTTGGCCAATGACGGTAACCAAGAAGAGCAGAGGGTGATATAATCCAACATCCTAAGATTCAAAGATAGGGAGAGGGATGGCATTAATGTAGAGGGAGAATGGTCTTGGGAACAATGGTATTTCCCAGTAGTCTTGGGAAATGAACAGCAAGGAAAGGCACCCATCCCACCTTCCAGTTCAGGAATATGAGGAGCATAGGAGAGAAAATAGCCATCACCTCAGAGGGTGGCAGGAAAAGCTCTGTCCTCAGGAAAATGTCAGGTTTCACGTAGAGCAAGAAAATAAAGGAAACATTAAAAGAAGAGACTTAGGCTAGAAGGAATTTTGTTGATGACTGAATAAGAATTTCAAAGGCAGAGGGCATAGTCAAAGTTTGAGTTGAGGTAAGGTAAACAAAACAAGTCACAAAGGGGGATTATGTAAGCTAGTCTCCAAGGATTCCCCAACAAGCCCTGCCCTTCTAATGTGCTCCTCAGGAAGCAGAGAGCCTATTTCCTCTCCCGTTGAATCAATGCAGTCTCTTGACCAATAGAGTACTTCTTTCCTTGTAATACTTCCTTTTGAGACTCAGCTACTATACTGTTAGTGACCCAAGCCATTTGGAGAGGCCACATGGAGGGGAACCAAAAAAATCTGACCAACTGCCTACTGGAGCTTTCCACCAGAAACCTGCATCAACTGTTAGTCATGTGAGTAAGCCATCTTGGACATTCTAGTCCAATCAAGCACTCAGATGATAGCTGGCCCAGCTGACATGAGCAAAAGAACCATCCAGCTGAACCCATTCAACCCATTGCATCATGAGAGAGAAAATGGTTGGTGTTTTAAGCCATTATGGTTTTGAGTGGTTTGGGTACAGGAGATGACTAAAACGGATGCACAAAATCATCTGGGACTAGGGTAAGTAGGTGAGGGATGACCAAGGAGCCTTGGGCTTCTTTTATGACTGATATCATCAAAGATAAAGGCTTAGGAAGGTAACCTTTTTTTTTCCTGAGCAATTGGAAGAATGAAATTGCCTTGAGAAGCGTACCTTCTCTCTATAGTCTTTGCACTGAGTAACATTATGACATTTTTTCTGCTTCAGGACACATTCTCTGTCACTGAGACGTGCATATACAAGATACAGAGCTCCAACACCAGATGTGAAGATGAGGACTCCAGATGAATTGTGATTTCAGGCAGAATCTTAAAAATTCTTTCTATTTTAGAGATGCCTGTATTTAAAACCATCACCCAGACACTTGGGATTTAAGACTCTGCTTCACCCTTCCTGTATGATTTCCCCCTCCTTGAAGGAGACCCTCTGAATGGCTTTCAGGTTAATGTGAAAGAAGCTTAAAGATGCAAATAAACTGAGTGACCATGACAACAAAGAAGTTGAAGAAAACAAAACAATCGTGCCTATGCAAATTGCTTCCTGAGCCATCAAGGGGTAAGAGAACATGGCTGTCAGCAATAATGCCTAATGGCCAATGACAAATGCAGATTGAGTTAAGGCCAGTGGTATCTGAGGCGGCTGTAGTCAAAGATAGGCCTTCACAAGTCACTGGCCTGTGCTCATGTTCACAATGGTGGTGTGTGTGTGTGTGTTTTAGTGTTTATTGAGCACCTACTAACCAATGACTTTCAGATAAAATACATCCTAATTTACTGAATTAATTTCAGTCCAGGCCTTCCTGGACTTTTGCTCTAATAGCACTTTATACATAATTCCAATGAAGCCCTTAACTCATCAAACTCCAGTTGGCATGGTGTACAGCAGTGCCTGTCCAATTGTAATATGTACATGATTCACCCGGCGAATCTCATTAAAATGCAGATTCTAATTCAGCAGTTCTAGGGTGGGTAGGGTGGGCCCAAGATTCTGCATTCCTAACAAGCTCCATGATATGGTTTCGATCTGTGTCCCTGTGCAAATCTCCTGTTGAAAGGTAATCCTCAATGCTGGAGGTGGGGCCTGGTGGGAAGTGATTGGATCATGGGGGTAGTTTCTAATGGTTTAGTACCATCTCCTTGGTGCTCTTCTAGTGATAGAGTTCTCACAAGATCTGGTTGTTTTAAAACTGTATAGCACCTCCCCTCACCCTTTTCCTCCTGCTCTGGCCATGTAAGATATGCCTGCTTCCTCTTCGCTTTTTGCCATGATTCTATGCTTCCTGAGGTCTCCCCAGAAGTTGAGCAGATGCCAGAATCATGCTTCCTGTACAGTCCCTGGAACCATGAGCTAGTTAAACCTCTTTCATTATAAATTACCCAGTCTCAGGTATTACTTTATAGCAATGCAAGAACAGACTAATACACTCCTCCAAGGACCACACCTTGAGAAGCAAGGGTGTGGGTTTAAAAGTATGGATTCTGCATCTAGACCACCTGTTCCCGGACCAAACTGAGGGTCAGGCTGTTGTTTCTCATAGCCCAATAACTAGATGCAGATGAACTGGGGAGGAAGAGTTTTATTTCTGCAACTGATTACAGGGAAAAGGCTTGGAAATTATGGCCTGACCAACTCAAAATTACGAAGTTTTCCAGAGCTTATATACCTTCTAAGCTATATGTCTATGTGTAAGTGTGCATTCATCTAAAGACATAAGTGATTAACCTCTTTTAATCTATACCTAAGGTGTGAGTCCTGAAGACCTTCCTCTGTAGCCTCAGTAAATTTAATTAATCTAAATGGGTCCAGGTGCTGGGGTGATTAGCCTTATCTTGTCTCCTACTAAATCACGGAGGCTTGGGGA
Organism: Rhinopithecus bieti; assembly: GCF_001698545.2. Classification (NCBI taxonomy): domain Eukaryota; kingdom Metazoa; phylum Chordata; class Mammalia; order Primates; family Cercopithecidae; genus Rhinopithecus; species Rhinopithecus bieti. The sequence goes on from NW_016811742.1 coordinate 1,050,277, forward strand.
GTTCCTTCAGACCCCCAATAAATTTGTTTGTGGAGGCCTAGGGAGTTTCTTCAGACCCACAATAAAACTTGTTTAATCCTAAATAGGTCCTATTAAGAATTCCTTCTTTTGGCCTGGCGCAGTGGCTCACGCCTGTAATCCCAGCACTATGGGAGGCCTAGATGGGTGGATCACGAAGTCAGGAGATTGAGACCATCCTGGCTAACACGGTGAA
>NW_016811742.1:1050715-1058424 GCF_001698545.2 Rhinopithecus bieti
AAAAAAAAAAAAAAAAGGAGGATTCCTCCTTTTTTGTCATGCCTTAAGACCCAGGAAAGGCCTATGCAAAACTCTTGGTAGGCTTTTAAAATGTTTAAGCCATGTCTGGCATGTTGTAAGTACTCAATAAATATCAATTCTTGTACTCTTCTTATGTCTTACCCACTAATTAAACATTTCCTATGTGCTTTGTCTTGATCATAGATTTTAATTCTCACAACCCTGTGAGAAAATTGGTCCCACTTTACAAAGAAAAAAACAAAGGTGTAGTGAAGTCATGGAGTTAGTGAAAGTAGCTGTCTGCTTCCAGAGTCCACAACATCTGTGCTGTGAGCGTCCTGAGGGAAGAAATGATAGCCATTTATGACTATATCCCCAGGGAGTTAGCACAAAACTGGTAACTAATAGGTGCTCAAAAAATACTTGTTAAATGAATGACCTAGTGTAATGGGCATTTTTGCCTTGAATTTAGAGACTTAGAGACGAGTGAACTGAAGCTCAAAAGAATTTGAAAACTTGCCAACACACCACAAATGAGTGAGTTGGGATAGAAACCCCAACTCCCTTTTATATAAAGGCTATTTTCTTTTTCTTTTCTTTTTTCTTTTCTTGTTTTGTTTTGTTTTCTTTTCTTTCTTCCTCCCTCCCTCCCTCCCTTCTTTCTTTCTTTTTCTTTCTTTCCTTTCTATCTTTTTTTTTTTAGATAGGGTCTCACTCTGTTGCCTAAACTGAAGCGTAGTGGCAAGATCACAGATCACTGCTGCCTCAACCTCAACCTCCTGGGCTCAGGTGATTCTCCCACCTCAGCACCCCAACCCCCAACACCTGAGTAGCTGGTGGCACCTGCTACCATGCCCAGCTAATTTTACACATACATGTATGTATATATACATGTATGTATATATGTATGTGTATACATGTATGTATACATGTGTGTATGTGTATGTATATACAGGTATGCGTATGTATGTATATACATGTATGTGTATGTATGTATATATACTTTTGTATATATACTTGTATGTATATGTATATATACTTGTATATATACGTGTGTATATACGTGTGTGTATATATACACACATATATATATACACACACACACACACACACTTTTTTGTAGAGACAGAGTTTCGCCTATAAAGGCTATTTCCATCAAGAAATAATATTGAGTTTGTAATGACCTGATGGGTTCTTCCTGCCTGCTGCACAAAATCAAGTCACTGAGACCACAGCATTTCAGTAAAGAAAGTTTAACTAATGCAAACCTGCCCATGCCATGTGGGAGACAGAATTATTACTCATATCAGTCTCCCCCAGAAAATGTGAAGGTTAGGGATTTTCAGATAGTTTGGTGGGCAGGGGGCTAGGCAATGGGTGCTGCTGCTTGGTTGGGGATGCAATCATAGGAGTGTGGAAAATGGTCCTTGTGCACTGAGTCTGCTTCTGGGTGGGGGCCACAGGACTGAGTGAGTCACTGGTCTGGGTGGGGCCATCAGGTCATCAGAAATACAAAAACCTGAAAAGACATCTCAAAAGAACAATCTTAGGTTCTACAATAGTGATGTTAATTATAGGAGTAATTGGGGAAATTGCAGATCTTGTGATATCCAGCAGAATTCAGGCCACTCTCATCCTCCTAATTTGGTGGACTTGCATTAGTTTTGTAAGGGCAATTTAGTTTTTGGGGAGGGCTATCATCATTTAAACTATAAATTAAATTTCTCCCAAAGTTAGCTTTGCCCACACCCAGGAATGACCCAGGACAGTTTGGAGATTAAAGGCAAGATGGAGTTGATTAGATCAGATTTCTTTCACTGCCATAATTTTCTGTTATAATTTTTGCAAAGGTGGTTTCAACTTTATCCTCTGGGAGAGATGACAGTGTGGCAAGAAGACTGACTGGTGAGCAAGCATTTAAAAATGACCAAACTCGATAGGGCTGCTTGAGTTGTTTTGAGGATAATTGACCAACAGAAGCTAAAATTAATGCATTTGTTCACATGCAACTTAATTACCAGAGTTTTCACTTCTGCTGGAGCCTCTAAAGAGTAGCAGAATCATTTCCCCATGCTTCCTTCCACTTTCAGCTTATGGGTTAATGGAACTTCTTCGGTGATCTTATATAGCCTTTAGCAGTTACCATAGTTTGAGTTCCGTGAAAAATTCAGAGCAAGTACATAGTTTATTTGGGAGGTGTTGAGAACACGTGTAGGAAAGTGGGAAGGTGATTCAGAGAAGGCAAGGCATCTGATAAGGGATATATTATCAAGCCTTCTGCTCACAATAGGTAATTGAAATTAATCCCATGGGCAAGCTCTGGAAAATGGTGAAAAACACAGGTCTCAAATTTATCCCACATGAAGGGAAAGGGAACTGAGGTGTTATACACTATCAGCAAAGTCATTGAAGGCTGCTCCCAGCAGTGTTAATTCCTTGGTGCTTCAAACCTGCCACATATAGGTACAGAGTGGTTTCTGCTGTTCCAGAAAAAGCCATCAAGCACATAGATGTAGATGCGGCCACTTGGAAGTCAGTGGGAGCACTCTGAAATGCTAAGAGTTCACAGGATATGGTCAGGGAACCAGCAGAGTCTGCTAAAAGGAGCTCTTTTGCTGCTTCCCACTACAGCAGCTCACCAAGAGGGCAATTATATGGAGAAAAAAATTACCTACTTGTCCAGCTGGGTTTGTTGGGGGAAGGTTATGCAAGTACTATACATTTTAGGTTAGGCATTGCGCAGTCATTTCCAAAAAGAAGTATGCAGGAGACACTGGACCACATCTATTGGTTAGAGTGTTGATAAGTGGCCCATGTCTGTACCTCTTAACCCTGAATTCATTTAAATGGATTCCTGAATTTGGTTGTGTGAAAAGGAATAAGAGAATCTGTACTTAGGGGAATGAGGGAGTGGTAAGAGGAGAAGGCTCAGAGGAGGCACCCTGTATGCATTATTAGATTTGTTCTTAATCTCAGAAGGAAAGAATACATATATTTTCTGAAATATCAGTGTGCTTTCCAGAATCAGTGAGGTCATGGAAACTGTAATCTTTGCCATGTGCTCTCACAGCTACAATTATGCTAATGAAACCAGGAATGGGGGTTGCTCTGGTGAACATGGTGAAATCAGACTTGAGTCTGGGAGCTGGAGGCGGGTGGAAAAGCATGTGGAGTCGTCAGCAGTTGTTTTTGTGTTCAAGGCTTAGGTCTGAGGTTGATGGGCCCCTGATCTTCCTTTCATTTTCCTAACACTTGTGTCCACATCCGAGTATGGAGTAGAGGACAGCAAGATATGCCATCAGTGTTAATCTGATCTTTCATCAGCAAATACTGGAGGGAAATCATTTTCAGAAGGTTTTAAAACTAGATTTGGGGCATAGAGAGTCAGGTGCTGTTGCTATTTTTACTCATTTTCTTAAACAAAGGGGCTCGGATGCTATTGTGGAGTTATAATAATGTGGACCTCAAGAAGTCACAACAGATACCCATTAGCATTTAGAGCTCTGCCTCTAGAGGTTGAGTTAAAATATTGAATATGCTTTCAAACTGTCATACTACCTTTATTCCAAAGACATCTAAAAGAGCCTAAGGAAGGTAGATTTATTTGGTGGGTCCATGCAATTTTCAGTGCCTTTCTGTCTCCTTCTCCTTTCTGCCATTCCTTGTTCTCTATATAGAAAATGTCTTCAAAATATAGAGTGGGTCTGTATATTTGCATAACAGCAGTCCTCTATATAAAAATAAATTCTGAATAGATTGCTCCATTGTATATACATGTGGGCACGCATGTCACATACACTGATTTATTTTTCTAAGAACAAATATCTTAATGTTTCTCTTCCTTGAGAAAAATCACCGACTGCCAGAATCTCAAATTCTATGTAGAGCTTTGCAATAACAGAAAATATATATATGTAAAAGGCCACAGAGAGATGAACTATAGTGAGGAGTTAGATTTTTGTTTCAAATAGCTCTGAATTTCCAAAGATTTCACAAGTCAAGTAGAAGGCTATTCGTGGAATGGCTTTGTCCTCTACTCTTTAGGACATTCTTTAGAACACTGATCAGTGTAAGTAACCCAACCAAGGCTCATTCTTTCCCTGAAGCAAAGACGAGCTATGGCCACAGGATTTCTACAGAACTGTGGAAAAAACACAGATTTGGAAACATATAGTTCTGAGTTCAAATCCAACCCCTGCTACTTACTTAGGCACATTTCTAAACCTCTTGGAATCTGTTTCCTCCTCTAGAAAATAGGGCTATTCACACCTTCATCAAAGGGTTATTGTGAAGATGAGATACACTATATTTTAAAGCACCTGGCCCAAAGTAGGTGTCAAGAACTGCAAAGGGTCTAAGATTCGATGCTACTTGCAAACTAACAAGCTAGCCTGTCACAGTTTTATGGATGCTGGTAGAAGACATCAGACACCTGGGTCAGAAATGAAGGACAGTTTATTACTCACAGAAATAATCATAGACAGATATTTTATCTATTATCATAGACAAAAAATTAGCAGTTTTTGCATCAGTTTTCCAAGCCCCCATTCCCACAGGATGATCCAAAGAGGGCCAGGTGATACCTGCATATGCAAGTGGGTTCTATTACAGGAGAGAAACAGAGAAACCCTGAGCTTAGAAAACCTGAATCTTTTACAATGAACAGTACGCATGTTTTCCTTTTGCTCCAGAAGGAGCCATTGCCTTTATTATACTAGATAGTAAGAGTGTTGGTCCTTTGCTCTGGAAGGAGGCACTATGTCTGTCTTCCAAGGCATCCTTGAAAAGGTAGTCCAGAATCAAGAGCAGTGAATCTGCTTGCAAGATGCACAGATGTATAAGAGACTCATGAGGAATAATCTCCCAACAGTAGATTCTCAATAAATGGTGGTTGGCAAGGGAAGTGGGAAAAGGATGACAAAAAATGATAACTATTTCCCTGGGTTCTGTATTGATCCCATTTTGCAAGTCCTCAAGGAATATAACTACATAAATTTGCCTTATAAATGAGACTCAGTGTGATGCTGTGAAGAGAAGAAAAGCTTTATAGTCAAAAAGACATGGGTTCAGATACTAGCTTAGCCATTCACCAGCTGGGCAACCTTAGTTACTGTTTCTTAACTTCTGTGATCCTCTGTTTCCATATCTGTAAAAAGGGGTGACCATAATACAAGCTACTAAGTGCTGTATTAGACACTAACATATATAAATGTGTGTGGCATATAGAAAGAATCCAATAAATGGTAACTATTGCATTCTATTAAAAACAGGCATTTATTGAACATCTACTACCTGTCCTTCATTTTTTCATTTGACAAATGATTATTGTGCATGTACTTTTTACCAGGCACCATGACAAGCAATGAGAATACAAAGATAGGCCTAGAATGATCATTCCCTTTGAGGACAGCACAGTCCAGGGGTGGAAACAGCTAAATTATAGTAATAGAAGGCAAGTACCAAAGCAGAGATTGCAACCAAGTGCTCTGAGAACTCAGAGAACATAAAAAAAAAACCCCAGAGGAGGCTGAGAAGGCTTCACCCAAAAGGCGAAATTTGAATTTGGTTCCAACCACTCCAACTTTAGCTCCAACACTTGTGTAAAGATCCTGAGATGATTTAATGCTTTCATATCCCCTGAAATCCAGAGCAACCCCTCCCATCTCTCAGCTTTTGTCAAAGAAGAAGGAAAGAGAAGGGAAATGAGAAGCAAAGGAAGGGAAGGAAAGGAAATGTAGAGAGAGAAGGACACACCATTTGGAGCTGTTAGCAAGTGTTGAGATGTCAGAGGACCAATAAATAGTGCACTCTCCCTTCTCTGAGTTCCAAACCAAAAGGGAAATAAGACAAAAGAGTCGGCCTATGGAGGCCAAAACATCATATGTATTACTGATAAGGCCAATGTTAGAAATTATTCAGACATCTAGGTTCCTTCCATTTTGTGGATCTGCCATTCCCTTAGTTTTGTTCTTATCTATATGATGTAAGGAAGAAAGAAAAGTTCCAGGGCTAGAGGCACTCTCTTTAAGGAGATGACCTGGAAGTTGCACATATCACTTCAGCTTATGTCCCACTGAACCAAACTTAATCACATAAGCCTATCCAGCTGCAAGGGGGGCTGGGCAGGCATATTTCTGCTAAAATTCAGGGGATTCTGTTACTAAAAGAAAGAACTGAGAATGAACATGTAAAACTGTTAGCAGTCCTCACAGTAGGTTCCGACAGGAAGTAGAGAAAAGAAAGCAGATTTGGAGGGAAGCTTTGGACATATTGTTAAGAAAGTAATTGACAATTAAAGGTTCAGGGGTAAAGTCAGGGCTGGGACAAAGAGTTGAAAGTCATCCTCACAATAGGGAGGTTGCTCTGAAGCCATGAGGACAACTCAGAGATCCCCTAAAAATGTACAAGGGAAACATCTTTGAGGACATCTGCCTTAGGTGTTGAGAATAGAAAGTAGAGTCAGAAAAGGAACAGAGAAGTAGGAGAATTTACGGGTTTTACATCATAGTGGCCAAGGGAGAGTTTCAAAACGAAAGGCACAGTCAACACTGATTAACACTTCAGAGAGAATAAAGATTATGTGAATTAAGAAATGGCTATGAAACTTAAATTTAAGATGACACTGGTAAATTGTAAGAGAACAGGGTCAACAGATTTAAAATGGAAGATGTGCCATGTTTCAAAGGACTAAGAAAAGGGTTCATAGTGAAGACATAATGGAAGCAAGTATAAACACATTAAAAAATAATTAAATGTTAAGTGGAAAACAAGGGCCAGGACATTACCTTGGGAGGCAGCAGGTTCCGAGGAAGGGGCTTCAGAGGATAGGGAAGATGTGAAAAGGCTTGTGAGCTGAGGGTAAAGATTCAGTGGTGAGAGTGAGGAAAATACAGGAAGACAAAATTTCCAGGCAGGTTGGAGTAAGGAGTGGTGTATCACGGGAGTGTGTAGGAGAGTGGACCCTGGAGAGACAGAGGAACACTCCTCTTTTTTTAAGAAAAGGATGGAAATGGGAAGAAGGTGGAATAAGACTCTATAAAATGAGGGGGTGGAGAGAAAATAGGTAGAAGTGTATCTAATGGTTGCTAATCTTCTAGCAACCATTAGAAAGGGAATAGACCTGTAAGGCAGATAATATTTTCCCAAAATTGCCTTAACAATAGAAAACTAAATTAATAAAATTAAAAAGCAGTTCTAAATGCTTTTCCAGAAACCTGCTACTTCCCATCCACAAGTAGAGTCTGTTTTCCCTTCTGTTGAAACCGAGTGGGCCTTCATGACTGCGTCAACAACTAGAATTCAGCAGAAGTGATGTGTGACTTTCAAAACTAGATTCAAAAAGCTACTCTATCTTCTACCTGGCATTCTCTTTCTTGGGATGCTCACCCTTTAAATAGAACCACCATATTGTAAGGAAGCCCAGGCTATGTGGAGACATCATGTATAAGTATTCTAGCCAACCTCCCCAGCTAACATCACATATTAGTGAATATGTCCTCAGACGATTCTAGCCTCCAGCTGTCAAGTCACCAGTAGCCTCTGTCTCCCAACTGGGGCCCCATTGAGTAACAGAGATAAACCACTTCTGCTGTGCCCTGTCCAAATTCCTGACCTCAGAATCCATGAACATAATAAGTGTTTGTTTTATGTCACAGAGTTTGGGAGTAATTTCTTTTTTTCTTTCCTTTTTTTTTTTTTTTTTTTTTTTT
>NW_016811742.1:1060917-1068619 GCF_001698545.2 Rhinopithecus bieti
AAAAAAGAAAGAAAGAAAGAAAAGAAAACAAATCTAAATGTATATTAAGGACCAGAATTTTAGGCATTGAACTAGAGAAGAATCTCCCTTGGAATCTAAAATCTTTATCGGAGTAGATTCTTCTCCTAAAATCAGCAAATTGTGGGCCATGGGCCAAATGTGGCCCATGGTCTGTTTTTGTACAGCCCTCAAGCTAAGAATAATTTTTACATTTCTTAAAGATTGTAAAACACACACACACACAAAAAAGAATATGCAACAGAGAGTCATATGTGGCTCATAAAACCTAAAATATTTACTATCTGGCTCATTATAGAAAAAGTTTGCTGACCTCTATCTTGGGCCATTCTTCCACTCATATTCTTCCCTGATAGTCTGGGTTCCCCCAGAAGCAGACTCTGGGGAAAGGATTCCAGTGCAAATTATTTATTGAGGTAGTGATCCTGGTAAACACCAATAATGACGTGGAAAAATTGAGACAGAGAAGGGCTGGGAAGTGTGCATTGTCAAATGAGTTATCCCTGTGGGCAATTAGAGTTTAAACCCACTGGGGACTGTGGAAGACAGCGTAGATCACATACATCAGAGCCAAGGGATGTGTGAGCCAGGGCATTTATCCATCAACTCCCATCAGTCATTGGCTACGGGCTATTCCCTGGGAAGTGTTAATTCCCCAGCACTACGGGCCTTCCCAGGGCAAACTTGTTCCAATTGCCAGATAAACCTCTTAGGCAAGGGGTTGCAGGTGCTGGCGGTTGGATGTCAGGCAAACACACACAGAAATGGTAAATGCCAAGGGGATATAGGTGGGGCAGTGATAGCATTTGCCACATCCCTTTCCCCCATTCTACTTTGAATAAACTATACTTTTTAAAAAATATATACCAGTGTCAAAATTTAAAACTCACAAAATGGGGTGTAGAGAAATATAACTTTATTTCTTGCTCTTGAGCTCCCCCCATCCCTATTGATGGTGCTAACTCTAGACATCTCAGTTTCTTAGCTTTAATTGCTTCTTTCAGGTGTACGGTTTTCTGACTTTTGCCTATCTATCAAAATTCTTCCCCTCTTTTCCCAATATGGTTACTAGGTCCATTTTAAAAAAATTTGAGACAGGATCTCGCTCTGTCACCCAGGTGCGATCATGATCGTACAGTGGTGCGATCATGGCTCACTGCAGCCTCAACCTCCCAGGGTCAAGCGACTTCCTGCCTCAGCCTCCCGGGTAGCTGGGACTATGGGCACATGCCACCATGCCTGATTAATTTTTTTGTATTTTTAGTAGAGATGGGGTTTTGCCATGTTGCCCAGTGTCAGATCCAGGGGTCCAGGTCCAGCCCATGCTGAAGTCCAAGGGAGTGGGCGGATGGGCAGAAAGAACACTTGGGGGGTTGTAGGCAGGTAAAATGTAGTTTTATTCACCAGCAGCTCTCATCAATAGCTTACTCACACTAGCTCTCTCACACTGTCCGCCTTTATTTCAGCTGTCTGCTCTGGTTCTGTGGCTTCTGCTGCCCCCATGCCTGCAGCTGCGTGGTCGGCTTTCCGTTGCCTTCAGGGTTAACAGCTTAACTCTTTCTGTCTCTGGGCATGAGCAAGCCGAACTGTGTCCTGGCTCCCTCCTGTCCATCTGCAAGATGGACAGCTTTGGCTCTCTCTCTCTTTCTCTGGGCACCAGCATGCCTACCATGTCAAGCCATGTTGAGCTGAGCCAAGCCCCAAGAACAGCATTAGCAGCATTAGCAGGGCAATTATACCTTTTACAGAAAATAGTGGCTCAGAGCCAAGCACGAACTCACACAAACAAGTTATATAGCAAGTGGAGGTGTGTGCCTGTGTGCCGTACTCACTGAGTCATGCAGGCCTGGATATCCACCTCAGCCTATTCCTTGACCAAAGCACATCCATGTACCTTACACCCAGGCTGGTCTCAAACTCCTGGGCTCAAGTGATCTGCCTGTCTCAGCCTCCCACAGTGCTAGGATTACAGACATGAGCCACAGTGCCCAGCCAACTAGGTGCACTTTTATGACTGGAGGAAAGATGGCCTGGTGCTCCTGCTATCCTCTGGGAGTAGCCTGGACCACCTACTCATTTGGCATCCTGCCCTGGTCTCCACTGAGTTACGGCCAGTTTCTGGACATTGTGCTGGCATCTTCTACTATTGATCATAGACCTTGCCATTGCCTCCATTGTGAGGTCCCCAAACTCTACAGCTTCCTTGTCCTCAGACTTTCTTGAACACATCTCTCCTTTCAATGTTTCTGTGCCCAAGTTAGGGGTCCTGGAACTCTCTACTGCCTCTGGAGTATGCAAGACTGTGAGGCTGTGGAGGTACCTCTCTCCACTGCTGTTACTTGGCTTCTTCCTCATCAAGAAGGAGGCACAATGTTGTTGCAGATTTCTCTGAAATGCTTGTATTAATCCAGGATATGCCTGGTGAGGTGGTCAATTACCCCAGTGCTCTCAGATTCTCCCAAGCCTATCTGGGTGTTCCTACCACCCCTTACTTCTGCCCCCAAAGAGGGCTATTTGGAGGATGGAAAGAATGGGAATGTAGGGGGACACCTGCATCTTCTTCCTTTCTCTGTGCCCAGCGTCACCTCCCAGAACTGGAAGGCTGTTCCCTCTCCAGTGTGCAGGAGTGAACCCGACTTTCACTGTGTCCCTGTTTTTCCTACTCTATGGCTTTTCTAAAGCCAACTCTTGTCTTAGTCCATTTGGGCTGCTATAAGAAAATACCACAGAACAAGTTGCTTATAAACAACAAACATTTATTTCTCACATTTCTAGAGGCTGAAAAAGTCCAAGACCAAAACACCAGCAGACTTTGTGTCTTATGAGGGTCCACTTCCCGTTTGAAAGATGGCATGTTCTTGCCGTGTCCTCACATGATGGAAGGAGCCAGGCAGCTCTCTGGGGCCTCTTTTGTAAGAGCACTAATCCCATTCATGAGAGTTCTCCCCTCATGAACTAATCATCTCCCAAAGGCCCTGCCTCTTAATACCATCATATTAGAGATTAGGTTTCAACATAATGAATTTTGGGGAGACACAAACTTTCAGACCATAGTAACCATCTAAGCTTTGGTTTCTATTATACAGGGGCCCAACTTTGGGAGTCCTAAGAAAACTCCTTTATTTCTTTTTTTAGTCTGGCTTTCAAGACTATTGCCCCAGTAAGGGTTTTTTTAAAATCTAGTCGAAATTTAAAACTGAACAATGACTATTTTGTCCTATGCTGTATCTACCTCCTCCTCCCAGGAGAGTAGGCCTTCATCTTATTGCATAATCTGAATGGCAGAAGAACAGCAGGTGCTTCCTCTTTTCTTCTTCTTCTCCTCCTCCTCTTCCTCTTCCTCCTCCTCCTTTAATAACTACCCACCAAAGAGGGAAAACACATTTGGATAGTATTTTAAAACATTATCCTGGCATCTAAAATAATAAAATCATGGGTAGTAGATGGAGTGTTGACATCTATTTTTTCATTTTCTACTTCAAGAAAATGAAAATTGGTATTGCAATAATTAAAATATTGCGTTCTGTTATTTTTACTGCATTTTGCATAAAAACCTTAATTCAAGTTTGTAATTATTGTTGTATCGAGAGAGAATTTGAAGCAGAGGGCAAATCTTTAAAATATTACCTCAAACTACCAGGTAAAACACTTTAAAGTGGTCTTCCCAGGGACAGAATAAGAATATTCCTTATTTAGAAGACAAAATTCTCATCATCAATTATCAGCTGATAGGAGTCTTAGAACACCCGCCAGAAGTCACATTTGTGTTAATGACAATTTCATTTCTCAAATGTGCACATACCCTTACAATTTTAGGCTCAATTTTTAAACTTGGGAACATAATATTTGGGAAAGGATGAGTTTTGTATGTGAATAAGGTTACAGTGGGTAGGGCGTTCTGTGAGTATTTGAACAGGGCCAAAATGATTTTTATCCCAAACTGCCAAAAAAAATGCCAAGGTGCTAAACCATTTTACCATTTAGACTGTTATTCCTGTAACTTAGGAATTTACCCCTAATTCAGGCAATCCTGTTTAAAATCCTTTCATATATCTTTTCACCAAATCATAATGCACACTATCTACAAGTGCATTATTCTAGGGCTTAATGATGAGTTGGGCATGAAAGGTGGGGCAGAGACAGGGAGAAGGCAACAAACAAGTAAATGAAATAAGTCCAACAGCCAGCTTTGTGGCTTCTTTTGCCAGGAGGTTCTTTCTTCCTTTTGGAATTAGCTTGAGGAAACTTTTGGGGTATCTGAATGAGACAGCATTGAAGGAGGATAAATAGAAGCTGCTAGAAACTATCAGATTTCTTAATTTAGCTTGCAATTTCTCCCTCCCTCCACAAACACATTTTAAGATTTCTCAAGTCAGGGTTTTGTCCTGCAACTCTAAAAATAGGATTTAATAAGGCAGTGTATTTTTTGTCTTAAATTATTAAATTGTGCTTGTTATTAAGAATTAGTGCTTCTTATTTAATCCATGCCCATGTTACACTTAAAGAGATCAGTAATATTTTAATTGAAAATTTTTTGAGGTAATTGTCAATTTAGATGAAATCATTAAGGATATAATGAGTGAGAGCCCACATGTCCTTTAACCAGTTTCCTCTAATGGTAACATTTTGCAAAATTTAGTTCAATATATTACAATCAGATATTAAGAATTGTGTAGAACTTACTTGGATTTCCCCAGTTTTGCTTGTATTCGTGTGTGTGTTTAGTTCTATCAATTTGAGAACGTGTGTAGGTTTGTGTATCTACCACCACACTCAAGATATCGAACAGTTTCATCACCACAAAGTCCTTTCATAATCCTTTTTAAGTCTTACCCACCTTCCTCCAAGCCATCTTCCCATCCTTAAACACTGGCAACCATTAATCTGTTTTCCATTTCTAAAATGTTGTCATTACCAAAATATTTTATAAATGGAATCATACAATATGTCACTTTTGAGATTGGTTTTGCACTTGGCATAATTCTATGCAGGTTCATTTAAGTTGTTTGTACTGTATGCATCGTTGTCCCTTTTTTATTGTTGAGTAGTTTTTCATGGGATGTACATACCATGGTTTGTTTAATCATTCAACTGTAGAAGGACATCTGAGCTGTTTTTGGCTATTAGATCAGTAATATATATTGAGAACCTATTAGATGTGTTACGTACTTTCATATTTGTTGTTCCAACTAATCTTTACACCCCAAAAAATCCTTGTAAGATAAACTTTAGTGTCTGTACTTACAAAAAAGGAAATTGAGGCTCCACAACACCAATTAACATGCCGCCATCACACAATTGGCAAGTAGCAGGTTAGAATTCATACTTAGATATTCAATTCTCAAACCAATGAGTGCTATTTGATAGTTTATTTGATGACTTCTTCCGTGGGTTATCACAGGCATTGGGGCTGCGGCCGGCTAAAATTAACGCAGAGAGCACTTAGGACTGTCGATGTATCCCCAGTTTTCTCCATTAGTTTCCCACCATAAATCAGAATAGATCTGAGGAAATGTACAGCAAAATGACTGATAGCTCACCTGTTTGATGGATCTGTGTTTTGGAGGTTCCTGTGCTTAAAGGGTCATCGACGAACCAAACAAATAGGTGAAAGTGAGTTTTGGTTTCCCCCATCTTGATAAATAATTGTTTCTTGCGCTGTTTTCTCACTGTCTCTTCTAATTGGCAAGTGTATCAGGGGAGTGGTAGTTAAACTGACACATTGTCATTCTGAAAACAAATGACTGGAAATGCCACACCAGTTCATATAGTACCAGAAAAGCTTCCAAGCAGCCCATCTGCTCAGGAGAGGGACACATTCTGCCTGTCATAACTCAAGCACAGCCTACTGGAGAAATGAGTATGCCTGTTAATAATGAGCCAGCCCTCTGAGGGAACAGCCTTCAGGAAGATAGGCACATGGATGCTACCCCCTTTTGGACTGCAATGCTGGGACAATCCACAAGCCCTCCCTCCTAATGAAAGTGCTTCTCCCACCATCCCATCACCTGCCATTGCCACTCCCACTCCACATCCCTCAAACCAATCAGAAATTCTCCTCCTTGGGACAACAGCAAGGGGACATATGTACATTTCAAGGGGAAAATTAAAACCATGATAAGATACAACCACAAACCCACCACAATGGCTAAAACTAAAAACATTGACAATACCAAGTGCTGACAAGGTGTGAAGCAACAAGAACTCTCATATATTGCTGGTGGGAACACAAAATGATACAATTGGTTTGGAAGACTGGTTGGTAATGTTTACTAAAAGCTAAATATATGCATCTCCTGTAACCCAAAAATCCGACTCCTATCTATAAACTCAAGAGAAATGCATGCATATGTCCACCAAAGGACATGCACAAAATGTTCAAATTTTCATAGCAGCTTTGCTCATAATAGCCAAAAACTCAAACATTCACAGTGGGTAAAATATTATTGAATATTCATGCAATAGACTACTACACAGATAAGATTCCGATACATACAATATGGACGAATCTGACAGATGTTATGTTAAGCAGAAGAAGCCATGTTCACAAAGAGTACACACTGTGTAATACCATTTACATGAAGTTTGAGAACAGGCAAAATTATTCTATGGTGATAGAAGGCAGAAGAGTGGTTACCTCTGGGAAGGAGTGAGAGATAGTTACTGAGTGAAAAGGGGCATGAAGAACCATCTGAGGTGCCAAAAGTCGTTCTATATCTTCATGTGGTTATTTGGGTATATACAAAATCTTATCAAGTAAAACACTTAGGGTTTGTATACTTTATGCCTTTTACTGTGTAAACTAAATGTTAGGCCAAAATTTTAAAGTTTAAAAAAAAAATGTGAGGGAGAATTGCTCCCCCATTCACCTCATGGGACACTGGACCAGGCCACCCTTTTTTCCTGTCCTCCTCATCTGTGGATCTGTGGACACCAGGACATGTGGCAGGGCCAGTTGACTACTCCACCCAACAGATTATTGGGGGGAGGAAAATTGATACAATAGTAGGCATAATTAGTGGGAAACCAAATGAGAGATTGGCACTGCAGTCTGAGGCAGGATAAGCACTTCATGCTAACATGCCTCCAGAGACTTTTCCTGTCTCCTGTTAACAAAATGGTGACTCATGCAGAGATGGAGATGAAAGAATTACTTGAGCATGGATGATTTCCATTCTCTTGGAAACTTGAGTTAGACAGATATAAAAACACACATGCGCACGCGTGCGCGCGCACACACACACACACACACACACACACACACACATCGGCAGTGGGGGGCAGAATATATCTCTGACAGGCACTGATTCCAGAGTGATTTAAACACTCAAAATGAGAGAGAGATATTTCAAAAAAATTAGCAGGTGCACCAAGCTCACATAATATATGCATTTGTTGTTTCTATTTATCTATTTTCTATTTTACATGCAGTAAAGTTCACTGTTTGTAGCATACAGTCCTATCAGCTTCAACAAATGATATAGTTCTGTAAGCACCACCATAATCAAGACACAGTTCTATCACACCAAAAAACTCCCTTCAGGTGCCCCCTTTGTAATCAGCTCCTTGTCCCACACTTAAACCCTGCAACCACTGATGGGTTCTTCAGTGCTGATTTGTTGTTTTACCTTTTTCCACAATGTCACATAAATGGAATCATACAGTATGTTGCCTTTGGGGCCTG
>NW_016811743.1:0-1307 GCF_001698545.2 Rhinopithecus bieti
CTTCTCTGCCTCTGAAGGGACAGAAGGCTGCAGAGGTGCAGAGGGTTGGCAGCTTCTTTCCAGAGTCTGCCTGAGGGGCTGCCCTGGGCAAAGCCCTGGGTCTTTTGCCTCGACACCTTGGGGTGCCCCCAGCCAGGCCAGCCCTGCCTGGGCTCTGTGACTCCCCAACCCAGCCTGCTTCTGTCCACTTGGCCCCCAGGTCTGCCCCTGGGACTCACGTGCTGACTTGGAGCCTTCTCTGGGCCCAGCACAGGGGCACAGAGTGTGTGTGGCAGCTGAAGCCTCTGTACAGACGGGCTGGGGTTTGGGTGTTGAGCAGGAGGGCGTGGGCCCTTGGCCAACACCCTGTACCGGCTGCCCCAGACCCCAGAGACCTCCACAGTCACCCCCACACCTCCAGAGCAGCACTTACCCGGGGGTGATGGCAGGTGGGATGACCAGGAGGGCCAGCAGCCGGGCCTGGTGCAGAGCTTCGGCCAGGTGAGTGAGCATGTGGATGAGGCCCCTGTAAGAACCGAGAGGTGGGGTTGGCAGTGCCTGGCACTGAGGCCTCTCCCAGGGTTCTGCGACACCCACTGCCTCAGGGAGGGGTGGGGCTGGTCCCCAACCTGACACCCTGCAGCAGGGCAGGTGAGGCTGCGAGTCCCTTCGTGGGAACTTCCTATCCATCTCTGGATGTAGCCCCAACAACACTGTCTCATGCCCCAATGGGCCCCCCTAGAGTGGGGGCCTATGCAGTACCCTAGGAACCCCCAGAAAGAGGGGCTCAACCAGAGACAGCCCCACGTATCCACACCACACTTCAGACATGGCAGATTTAAAAAAAAAAAAAAAAAAAAGACACACCAGTTGAGGAAAGGCCCCCAGCAGGTCCAGAACACTGACCCGAGGGCAGCCGCAGGGCACTCCAAGGGCCACACCTGCCTGGTGTGGCTGAGGGAAGGAGGGGGCAGGGCAGTGGGCAGGGGAGGAGACAGGGAGCAGCAATGAGGCCTCCTCTGGACCCTGGAGTGGAGCAGTGCTCCCCAAGGGACGGCACTAGCCTCCCTCCTAGCATGGCCTGGGAGCAGCCCTCAGGACCCAAGCCTGCCATGTGCACACGCTGGTGCCCAAGAGTCTACCTGCAGGTGGCCGCTTTGCAGAAACTGGCCTGGAGCACATGCTGCTGCAAAGTTGGGTTTCAGGGTGAGGCGTCCACACTGGGCCGGCTCTGGCTGTTACCGAGCATGGGAGACTATCACTGTCACGCTGCAGCCCCGGGAGCAGCCCCATCTGGGGAGGAGACCCAGACCCACCCCTCAGGGGAT
>NW_016811744.1:0-28577 GCF_001698545.2 Rhinopithecus bieti
TTATCCAGTCTATCATTGATGGATATTTGGGTTGGTTCCAAATCTTTGCTATTGTAAATCGTGCTACAATAAACATACATGCACATGTGTCTTTATAGTAGCATGATTTATAATCCTTTGGGTATATACCCAGTAATGGGATTGCTGGGTAAAATGGTATTTCTGGTTCTAGATCCTTGAGGAATTGCCACACTGTCTTCCACAATGGTTGAACTAATTTACACTACCACCACCAGTGTAAAAGTGTTCCTATTTCTCCACAGACTCACCAGCATCTGTTGTTTCCTGACTTTTTAATAATTGCCATTCTGACTGGCATGAAATGGCATCTCATTGTAGTTTTGATTTGCATTTCTCTAATGACCAGTGATGATGAGCTTTTTTTCATGTTTGTTGGCCACATAAATATCTTCTTCTGAGAAGCATCTGTTCATATCCTTTGCCCAATTTTTGATAGGGTTTTCTTATAAATTTGTTTAAGTTCCTTGTAGATTCCATATATTAGCAAATATTTCTAAGAAAATGCAGTTGACCCTTGAACAACACAGGAGTTTAGGGCTCCCAGTCCCCCATGCAGTCAAACATTTGTGTATAACTTTTGACTCCCCCAAAACTTAACCACTAACACCCTGTTGTTAACTAGAAGGCTTATCAGTAACATAAACAGTGATTAACATATTTTATATGTTATATGTATTATATACCATATTCTTACAATAAAGTAAGCTAGAGAAAAAATATTAAGAAAGTCATAAGGAAGAGAAAATATATTTGCTAGTCATTAAGTGGAAGTGTATGATAATAAAGGTTTTCATCCTTGTCATTACATTGAGTAGACTGAGGAGGAGGAGGATGAAGAGGAGGAGTTGGTCTTGCTGTGTCTGAGGTGGTGGTTTGTCTGCAAGTTTTTTCAAATTGTTGCAAACTCCAAAATTTTTTCAAATATATTTATTGAAAAAAATTCATGTATAAGTAGACTCACACAGTTTAAACCCATGTTATTCAAGAGTCAACTGTAATTTGATGAGAATCACTATTGGTTACTCCCAGAGCACAAGTGAGTATTGTTTTTGGGGTTCTCCACCTACCCCCTGGAAATGCAGAAGAAGGTAGGTGTGAAGTTGTTGGATTCTAACCACTATTTAATGAAAGATTAACTCACTCATCCCATGATCCAGCAACCTGTGGGTAGCAGGGAGCTCCAGAGACACCTCTGGAGGGAATGTGGCAGCTGCTGCGGGAAGACAGAGCCCCAAGATGGTGGTGTGCCTGGGGCTGGCAGCAAGCCCATCTTTAACCTTAGAGAGCTTCTCCTAAGTATCCGTGTGGCATGTCCCAGGACAAAAGATGTTACATTAGCAAGAAAAAATACCTTTGCCTAAAACTTAAATGTATTTTTAGATGGGAATACAACTTAGAAATTTTAAAGCAAATCAGTGAGGGGGAAAACGTTTGCCTTTAAAAAAAAATCATTTTCTAGGCATCTTTTCATTGAGTGAGGAGTAAATATTATCACGTTTTCGCCGTTACACTCACATGGATGAGCCATGTCCGTTCTTCTTTAGATTGTCCCTCAAAATTGCTCATCTATTCAGTGAGAGGGAGTGGGTGGCTAGAAAGAGCTCTATGCAAAATGTAGCCCTTGTCTTCACTAAGCAGACTGTCTGACCCAGATGGAATAGCAACCGACACACTTCCTGTGATTTCATTTACCCAAAGGCTTTGCAGCCGTGTGGTTTCATCGCTGTTTCAAAAAAATAGAATCAAAGCAGTTTTTCCCTCCAACCTCATATGCTTAGATGCAAAGAGCTAACTCTTATCACTCCTGCATCCTTAATTGGACTTGGTGATAAAGGACAAAACTCAGGTCTGGAAGGACAGTAATTATGAGGAGTTACATAATTTGTAAGAAAAAGATCCTGAATTCAAAGAAATGGGTTCAGCCAAAGGGGTGTCTCTCTTTCCCTCAACACCCTCTTCCAATTGGTCACCAAGTTCTATCCATTTTATCACTTGGCAGACTCCCCTCTCCCCTCCCCTCCTGCCTACCAACAGACAGGGTTTGCATCATTGTCATCACTCAGACACTGTTACAGCTGCCTCCAAATTAGTCTCTCTGCCTCTGTCTTCTGCCCTCTAATTTTGTGGTTCACATCATTGAGTATACACTGGACTCACCTGGGAGCCTTAAAGAGGACCGATGCCCAAGTCCCACCCACCTCCCCACCCCCAGTCTGACTCACATGGTCTTGGTAAAGCCTGGGGCAGCTCCCACACCACGGCAGAGCTGTCCCTCAGAGAGCTGGGATAAGGGGCTGATCTCCATGAGTTCATGCAGCCCTTGCTAAAAGAAGAGCAAGGCCACTTACACAATTCGTGATTTCCAGAAGATGAAGACTGGCCACAGTTTCCCAGGAGAAATACAACTGCTGTTAGTTCTACAATCAGGCAGATATTTCTCCCAAGGCAAAAGAATATGTTGAAAATGAACTTTGGATCATAAAGGAAATCGCTTGAAGGTTGTATTCCTTTCCTATTTTGTTGTGTTACAAATTATCACAAAGTTAGCTCATGGGTCTGTAGGTCAGAAGTCCTGGAGAGCATGGCTGGATACTCTGTTCAGTCTATTGTAAGGTAAAATACCTGAAATCCATGTCAGCCAGGCTGAGTTCTCATCTGGAAAGTTCTATGGAAAAGCCTGCTTTCAAGCTCATTCTTGTTGGCAGAATTCAGTTCCTTGTGGTTAGGACTGAAGTGCCTGTTTCCTTGCTGACTCAGCCAGGGGCCACCCTGGGTCCTTCACGCTGCCCACATTCCTTGCCACATGGTCCCCTCCATCTTCCAGCTAGCAATGGTATGTGAAACCCTTCTCACCTTGAATCTTTGACTTCCTCTCTCTCTCTTTGGCCTCTAGGTCCAGATTGAAAGTGTTTGTGTGATCAAGTCAGCCCCTTATAATCTCCCTTTGTTAAAGTCAGCTATCCTAATCCCAGAGTAATTCACAGTCCCTGGGCACATATACCACAGAGGCAGGAAATCTTGGGGCCCATCTTAGAATCCTGCCTGCTGCAAAGGCTCAGAAGGGTCCCCCCAGTCCTCCTGGTATTTGGAGGTTGAAGGTGGAGGACGAAAGAGAAGAGCCAAGCGATCCCAACTCAGCCCAGAGTTTCTAACTATCCACTCACACGATACAGAAACCCACTCCCAGGGATGTGCATGAGCCCTGAAGAAGCAGTGCTGCCCGGCTCAAACAGCTTACCCTACATGAGCTGCCAACACTTGCCCCTAGATCCAGCCTGATCCCAAAGTAATCAGGGAGATGCTCCTACCCCCCTGCATGTTTCTCCTGTCTTCTAATGAAACCCTTGCAGAAATTCTGCCCCACTCACTTCTTCACCAGCTTCAGCTGTGTTACCCATCATCTCAAGCTGTAAGCCCTCATCTCAGGTCCATGGACTCCCAAATCAGCTCAGATGAAGGAGGAATGTGTCTGTCAGTGCCCTCGCCTGGGCCAGCTGAAGGGTGTAGAAGCTAACAGAAACTCACTGCACTGTGCTTTTATTTTTTATTTCACACAAGGACAGGTTTTGTTTACAAAATAATTAAAATAGCAGCTTCACATGAATTCCTCAGAAAACGGGATAGAAACATAAGGCCAAGACTACCCACATATTAAATCAATCCAGATGAGTGTGGCATGCCAGGCAATGCATTTGTTTTCCTGAGGTGTGTATTTCAAATAGTCTGGATGGGCAGAAACATGATCCAGCTGTTTAGAAGGCACTGAAGCAGCTTCCAGAACTGCGTTTTGGTCCCATCTTTTCCTCACAGCAGCTTGTTCTTGTCGTGAAACCAGCCCTCATTCTCCCACTCCCTCTCCATCTCTCCCCACCACCAGTCCCATTGTTCTCCCTCCCCTCCTCGCACAGCCTCCAGCCAGCTCCTTCCCTTGGACTGACTTCAAATGGATCGAGGTTATGGAAACGGATTCCTCTTCACTCTTCCTGTTCTACCTTTTTCTAAGCGTTAGAGGATCCAGGTCTTTCTCTGTTGTCTTTATTCATCAAAACTACTACAGTGTTGGTGTCTTTCTGATTAAAGGACTCAGGTTCCTCAAGTTTGAAGGAGAAAGTACGTTTTTATTTATTTATTTATTTTTGAGACAGAGTCTCACTCTGTTCCCTAGGCTGGAGTGCAGTGGCACCATCTCAGCTCACAGCAAGCTCCGCCTCCTGGGTTTACGCCATTCTCCTGCCTCAGCCTCCCGAGTAGCTGGGACTACAGGCGCCCGCCACCACGCCCGGCTGATTTTTTGTATTTTTAGTAGAGACAGGGTTTCACTGCGTTAGCCAGGATGGTCTTGATCTCCTGACCACGTGATTCGCCTGCCTTGGCCTCCCAAAGTGCTGGGATTACAGGCGTGAGCCACCGTGCCCGGCCTGAGAAAGTAAGTGCTAAATGCTTTTTACAAAGGAAACTTTCCTTCCTTTTCTTTTTTTTTTTTTTGAGACAGAGTCTTGCTGTGTCGCCCAGGCTGCAGTGCAGTGGCCTGATCTCAGCTCACTACAAGCTCCGCCTCCCAGGTTTACGCCATTCTCCTACCTCAGCCTCCCGAGTAGCTGGGACTATAGGTGCCCACCACCATGCCCTGCTAGATTTTTTTTTGTATTTTTTAGTAGAGACGGGGTTTCACGGTGTTAGCCAGGATGGTCTCGATCTCCTGACCTCGTGATCCACCCATCTCGGCCTCCCAAAGTGCTGGGATTACAGGCGTGAGCCACCGCACCCGGCCTGAGAAAGTAAGTTCTAAATGCTTTTTACAAAGGAAACTTTCCTTCTTGCTTCTGCCTGTATGTTTATCTCATTCCACAACTGACTAGAGAAACAGGACCATCCATCTTCAGGTCTTTTACAAACTTGTAGACATGCAGAAAATGCTAACAGCAGCAAGACGCTTACATATGAAGCCTTTTTAAAGAATATAAATGTACTATACTGATAACTCATAGGTGTTAGACACAGACCAGTGCTTTTTGTTGGTTTTCAGCTTATGGTATATTTATAACTCTTCTAAGCTGGACCAAATGATCTAACAAAGGGCAACAGATTTCTCCTCCACAGTGAATGGAGGGTTCAGGATTCTGGGCTCTGGCCCTGATTTGTCTGGCATGACCAGTTATGTGACCTTGTGGGCCCCTTGATTGACCAGCTTATGCTTCACGTTTTTCATCTATAAAGGAATCGGATATTAGACAATCTGCTAACATAATTCTTAATGTTAGAAGTCAGAGGTTAAAAAACAAATACGATATAAATAACAACATTAGCCTGATTTAGAGCATGTATTATGTGACACTTTTATACACATTCTGCCATTCAGTTCTCAGGAGAACTCAGTGAGATAAGGTTTATTATGATCTCCATTTGATGGAAAAGAAAACTGAGCATTAGAGCGATTGATTGCCTCACCCTAACACAGACAGAGGAGGAGCTGGCAGAGAAAGGGATGTGCTGGCTCCAACCCGGCTGCCTCTCAACACCATATTGTACACCTGCCTGTGACCACCTCTGTAAATGCTCCCAACCATCCATCCAATCCACATCCAGGGAATTCAACATCCATTCCCAAATTGTTTATCTCTTTACGAAGAAGGAATAAAACATGACTTGGTTATCATGCAATATAATAATGGCCAACATCACATTTGTAGGTCAAATGTTCAGGACAAGAACTGCAAATTCAAAAGCTTCCGGGGAGCCAGGTCAGTATCACACGTCATCAGATCTAAAATGCCATGGACTTTCAGACCAACCATTAATTTTCATATTGCCAAGCTAGAAAAACTTTCTAATTTTAATTATAAGATTTATCAGTGGTATACTGTATAATGATGGTCAAATGTGAAGCAGTGGGTGCTTGGAATTAAAGAAGCAGTCACAGGACACCTGGGGACGTGTGATGCTTATGAAGAGGATGCTGTTTCTCAGCCCCAGGGAGTTGCTGCTGGATATTCTGTGGGTGTTTTTGTTTTTTTTGTTTTTTGTTTTTTTGTTTTTTTCTGAGACTAGCCCAGGCTGGAGTACAGTGGCATAATCTTAGCTCACTGAAACCTCTGCCTCCTGGGCTCAAGCAATTCTCATGCCTCAGCCTCTCGAGTAGCTGGGATTACAGGTGTGTGCCACCACGCCCAACTAATTTTTTTATTCTTAAATTTTTAGTAGAGATGTGGTTTCACCATATTGGCCAGGCTGGTCTCAAACTCCTAACCTCAAGTGATCCACCTGCCTCGGACTCCTAAAGTGCTGGGATTTCAGGCATGAGCCACCACATCCAGCCAGCATTCTGATTTTTTAACAGAAGTCTGAAATCCACATTCTAAGAAAATCTCCTGATTTTAAAAATCATATATGTTAAAAATTAATTTTTTAAAAGCTGAAACACTCTGTGAGCCAAAGAAAACCCATCAGTTTGCCATGCAGCCCGCAGCCCAGCCTTCCCTGTGCCAGGTGGGAGCCTCTTGATAAGTTTGAAACAGGTAAGAATGATCGGCCTACAGAGAGTGGGATGATGACCCCTTCATAGGCCGATGGGACAGCTGGCTGGGTAATGGTCTCCCAGACAAGAAAGGAGTGGGGCCTGGACCAAGGTGCCAGTGGTGGGGATGCAAAGAAGCAGGTCATTGTTTCTGGTGGAAGATGCAGGCCCAAGTCCTGAAAACAAAAGCCTATGTGGCCAAGGGGTCGCCAGAATCTAATTCTCATGCTCAAAGTCAGGGAAAGACAGTTTTGAGGGTAGGTGAGGTTTAGTTAGAGACATCTTTAATCTTTCCATTACCATTTAAGAGAGGTAGACCTAGTGTGGTCCCTCCACTGCCAGCGTCAGCGTCACCTGGGAACTTGTTAGTGATTCATACTGCTGGAGCCCTCTCCAGACTTACAAAATCAGTCCTTCTGGGGGTGGGCCCAGCAATGTGTGTTTTATCAAGCCCTGTAGGTGATTCTGATTCATGCTAAAGTTGGAGAACCTCTGCACTACAGCAGATGCCACTCAATTATTTTTTAGGACTCAGTACAATCTATGTCCTCACTTTTAGAACAGTCTGCACTACACAAGAAGCTATGTTAGAGAAGAGCCACTTTATAGCCTAAGACTATCAGGGAAGATCTACTATTGGATTAATCTTAGCTAGCATTTTCATTTGCGCAGTGCTTCTTACACATTGTCATCACGTTGTTGTTGTTGTTGTTGTTTTAAAGAGACAGGATCTCATTTTGTCACCCAGGCTGGAGTGCAGTGGTGTGATCACGGCTGATTGCAGCCTTGAACTCCTGGGCTCAAGGGATCCTCCTACCTCAGCCTCCCAAGTAGCTGGGACTATAGGTGTGCACCAGTACGCCTGGCTAAATTTTTGTAGATAGAGTCTCACAACGTTGCTCAGGCTGATTTTGAACTCCTGGCCTCAAGTGATCCTTCCGCTTTGGCCTCCCAAAGTGCTGAGATTACAGGTGTGAGCAACCCACCTGGCCCCCTCATTACTTTTAGTAAGCTAAAAGCAGCAGATCTTTGCCTGAAGGAGATGCACTCCTGGTGCTAAAATCTTGCAGGCCTGTGCGGTCAAAAGCAGAGTAAAGAAAATCATTCCTAATTAACTCATTTCTAATTCGCACCATGAAAGCTATAGGATAAATGCCTCATTTTTCCAACCCCTCTCTTTTTCCCCATAGTGATTAGCATAAGAGCCCCGAAATTGGGGAGCCTGTGCCTTGTCTTCAAGGTGGTAAAAGAAAGCAAGAGCTGTGCAGACTCTGGAAGCTGGCTTGGTGATGATGGCATCAGAAAGCAAAGGGAGGCCACGCATGGTGGTTCACGCCTGGAATCCCAACACACGGGAGGCCAAAGCAAGAGGATCACTGGAACCCAGAAATTCCAGACCAGCCTGGGCAGCATAGTGAGACCCTGTCCCTACAAAAAATTTTTTTTAATTTGCCAGGCCTGGTGGTGCACACCTGCAGTCCCAGCTACCCAGGAGTGTGAGGTGGGAGGACCACTTGAGCCTAGAAAGTCAAAGCTGCAGTGAGCTATGATGGTGCTACTGCATCCAGCCTGGGCAGCACAGCAAGCAACTCTTTAAAACCAGCAGAGTTGTGGAAGCAGAATATGAACAAAATATGAGCAAAAGAGATGCAAGCAGACAGGCTAGATCTGAGGAAATGGCACCGGGGGTTAATAGACTCTATGGAATGGGGCTGGTGAGTTCTGAAACTCTTGTTTTAAGTCTTTCAGACCATTGATTCATCTCAAGTGAATTTTGTGAAGTTGTGGCAGACCAGGTCTTACTAACACAGGTCTCCATTACAACTGTCCCAGCACTGACTGAGGAGCTAAGTTAAACATTAAAAGCTGATTGAGTCAGTGCCCTTATACAATGGCTGGAATGTAACGAAGAGCCCACCAAGAGTTTTGCCTAGGCTTTTCCTGGGCCTTGAAGCATGACAAGATAACAGGACCCTTTTAGAATTAAACAAGTTTTATTGGGGGTCTGAAAAAACTCCCCAGGCCTCCACAAACAAGTTTATTGGGGTCTAAAGGAACTCCCCAAACCTTTATAATTTGGCAGGAGACAAGATAAGGGTAATCACCCTAGCACCTAGACCCATTTAGATTAAATAAACTTACTGAGGCTCTAGAAGAAGGTCTTCAGGACTCAGACCTTAGTTATAGATTAAAAGAAGTTAATCACATCTTTAGATGAATGCACACTTACACATAGACATATAGCTTAGAAGGTATGTAAGTTCTGGAAAACTTTGTAATTTTGAGTTGGTCTGGTGATAATTTCCAGATCTTCTCCCTGTAACTGGTTACAGAAATAAAAATTCTCTTCCTCCCCAGTTCATCTGTATCTTGTATTGGGCCATGAGAAATAGCAGCCTAACCCTCAGTTTGGTCTAGGAACAAAGTCATTGAATTGTTCTTAGCTCAGCTTTCACATTTGTAAGTGGGAGTGGGAGTGAATGATACCTAATTCTTAAGCAGTTAAAATAGTGCATATGGAAGAACTGGCTCTGTGCTTGGCACATAATTGCCACTCACCTGTGTTGCTTTCCCCACCCCTTTGATGGGCCTTCTTCTAAGTCTTTCATCTAAAGTGTCCCCGAGGTTGGGGAGATTGCCTTGGGATTCAGTTGGCTTATGTTTCTTTTGTTTAGGCCCCTAAGTTGGCTTTACCCTTTCAGTTGACAGGTCTTTCTGTTGGAGATCTTGAAATGTGCTGCTTCCAACAGCAAGCAGTTAGAATGACACACATGTAATGAGGGTCTAATGAGGGAAATGCACTCAGCAGTGCTCTGTAAATGAGGGTAAGGTGTGTTTACTTATCTACCATTTACTTGTTTGAACATCTCAGAGATTTGGAGGTGGACATGGAACTTGGGCCTTTGGTTGGTTTGCTTTTTAGTTTTTGATTCTTGCTCTTTTAAGGTGGCTTTGAGGCCTATCTGATTATTTAATAGACTTCGTCTTGGAGGTAAAAGATACTGAACTTTAGAGGAATCCTTGGATCTCTGATGCAAAGTAGAACTCATAATTCCCTACTTTCGGCTGCCAATACACCGCAGCTTACATATTATTGATAATGTAATGATATTTGCACCTCATTTTTAGGTTCCATTATTATTATGGAGCCTTGTACTATTCATTTACAGGCAAATCAAAGTTTTCTGGGCCAGATGAGTAAGACTCAGCGACATAATGAATTTCAATCTCTGCCTCATTGTCAATGTAATTGTTCTATAACTAAAACAAACCTTGTCAGCATGTTTAGGGGAAATAATTCTGTAATTACTTGAGAATGATTGTGGGTATGTAAATGGAGTTAGCATATCAGAATTGAGCATAACGTGGCCACACTCCTATTGGAAATGCCATGTGCACTAAGGGGAGCAGCTCCAGCTTTCACCCAAAGGAATTAAACCCAGGTCTGCGCCATTCCAGGAGGCAGCTTAGAAAGTTCTTTGAGATCTCTTGCTTTACCTTCCAAATGCATGCTCATTTGGCATTCAGTCATTTGGCATTTCTTCATATTTGTTCTTAAAATAAAAATAATTTTACCCAAAATTTTGGGTAAAATGATGTTCCCAGGCAGGCACCCTTGCCCCTGGGCATAGCTGCTTACCTCTGGGAACAGAAGGGGCCTGGCTGAGAAGCCCTGATGTCCTGGGAAGCTGGAAGACCTGGGATATAGGTCAACACACATATATGACTGTGTGATTAGATGCTGCTGTGTATTTTTAGCAAACCACCTCATCTTTCATGCAGTGATACTGTGCAAAGAAAGGGTAAAATTTGAATAACATGCTGGAGAGTAAAGGCCGAGGGAGCCCTGTCAACTGAGCTATAGTTTCCGGACTGCTGAAACAGAAGATCCCCTGCCAGGGTGAAAAGAGCTAATCTTCACACTCTTTTACTGAATTGCAGTTTTAGGGGTGTGTAACAGTGGTGTGAATTTATATTTACAACTTTTCAAAAGGCAATTGTCAAGAGAAAATGAGAATGAGAGTAGGAGAGAGAGACATCTGAATTAACCTCAAAGCCCTTATTTAACTCCAAGAGCTTCTCAATACCCTGCAGAATCTTCTACACCCCACAACAGATTCAGTTTGGAATCTGTTAAACCATTTGCCAAGTAGGCTCTGTTGTGGAAACATTTGGGTGCAAGACATACACAGTGAAACTGCCAGAGCTTCGTCAGAGAGAGAGGGGCAGCAGGACCCAGCACCAAGCAGTTGGAATGGCAGTCAGGCATCAGACAAGCCACAAAGCAAAGGGAGCTTGTCAGCCCTGAGAAGACAAGCCATCTCCCTGACAGGTCTGCAGCCTCAGGTTGCTCCAGGGTGAAACTATTTGGGCTGAATCTTCACGTCATTTTCACAGTCAATAAACTGTAAAGAGTCTGTCTGTGAGTACAGCACATTTCTCAACGTCAAACATGCTTGTGCAACGCATCTCAAGCAAGAAGACAGGATGTCAAACTCCCTAAGACTGGGCAAACATTTTTACTTCCTGGAAAATGTTTATTATGGCTACCATTCCCTCCATTTTTGTATTATCAGTGTGGTGCTTAGATGACTTTGTAAATAATGTTAGTAAGAATTTAGGTAGAATTTTATGGAGGCTTAAGTGATGTGTCTCCCCACTGAGCTTAGTAGCTTTTGGAAAATATACCTTTTCTTATTCTTCTTCTTCTTTTCTTTTTTTTCATCTACAGACCTGTTTTTGATGCAATAAAGATGAAGAGGTTTCTTTGTAAATACTCTGAATGCCAGCAGAGGAATATTTAAATATGAAGAACCAAAATATGTATGCTTTAAAAAGGAAGGAATAAATGTACCATCCTTTGTTATCACTGCATGTTTCAGCTCATTTCAGCTTAGCATGAAATATGCAGTTTAATCCTACACCTTTTTAAAAATATACATTGGAATGCACATACTCTACACTTATAATTCTATAAACTATAATTATTAAAATGATAGTTTCTATTGTTCCCCCAAAGAACTTATATTCTTAGAAAGAGACAAGCTTGGGGTGGATGTTTTAAAATTAGAATTAGGAACCAGAGGCTTTAGCCATTGATTGTTAATTGTCCTGGTGGTGCAGTATAGCACTATGAGGAGGGTGGTCAGCATGCAGAGGTCTCCCACGGCCATGTCCAGGCACAGGCTTGCAAGAGAAGAAAAGTCCACAACATTAAGGAATTTGGAAGCCCTGATTATGCCATGAGGACTGGCCACCTTCAGAGTTAAGAAGAGCATGGTCTAGCCTGAGGATGTGGTCTCTGAACTATTGGCTGATTTCCATTTCTTAGTGTCAGCCATCGATGGGAATAACAAACAGAAAGGAGGAAGGAGAGGGCCCTCTGATGTGAAGAAGGCTAATTGTTATCAAAATGCCAGGGGTTTGTTCTAGGTCCCATTGCTCCATGCATAGAAAGCCAATCACTGAGACAATGAGTATTGCTAGGAAAGAAGGCTTTTTATTTGGGTGATGTTAACTGGGAGAATAGGAGTTAAGTTTCAAATCCATCTCCTTGACCAACTAAAATTGGGGTTTATATATCAGGGAAGGAATGTAAAACAGGAACAAACGAGGAGTCTAAGGAACTAAGGTAGACAAATAAGTGGTCTGGCATCCATTGGTCTAGATCTGGGCATCTGGTGAGTTTCAGTCTCACCTGAGAGTCAGTTTCCTGAGGAAGGAATTCCAATGAGACTGTAACTGCCCAAAGGATGCACCTTGCCCACTGCCTAGGCAGAGCCAATTCATCAAGACAGAGGAATTGCAATAGAGAAAGAGTAATTCACACAGAGCCAACTGTGTGGGAGACCAGAGTTTTATTATTACTCAAATCCATCTCCCTGAGCATTCAGGAAACAGAGTTTTTAAGGATAACTTGGTGGGATGGGGTGGGGTAGGGGGTGGGGAGGTGGAAGCTAGTGAGTCAGGAGTGCTGATTGGTCAGAGATGAAATTATAGGGAGTCAGAGCCGTTTTCTTGCAGTGAGTCAGTTCCTGGGTGGGGGCCACAAGATCAGACGAGCTAGTTTATTGATCTTGGTGGTGCCAACTGATCCATCCAGTGCAGGGTCTGTGAAATATCTCAAACACTGATCTCAGGAGCAGTTTAGGGAGGGTCAGAATCTTGTAGCCTCCAGCTGCATGACTCCTAAACCATAATTTCTAATCTTGTAGCTAATGTTAGTCCTACAAAGGCAATCTAGTCTCCTGGCAAGAAGGAGGTCTGCTTTGGGAAAGGGCTGTTACCATCTTTGTTTAAACTATAAACTATAAACTACGTTGCTCCTAAAGTTAGTTCAGCCTATGCCCAGGAATGAACAAGGACAACCTGGAGGTTAGAAGCAAGATGGAATCAGTTAAGTTAGATCGCTTTCACATCTCAGTCATAATTTTGCAAGGGCAGCTTTAAGACAAATGTAAGTTTCAAGTTTTCATAATATCCCAGGACCTATGAGAGTTTTGACTCACCAATCCTGGCCATGTTTTACTGTGATTCTTACCAAATGAGACTCTAAGGGACAGACATGTGTCAAAGAGTTTGACAGTCTCTTATCTGGCCTGGTTCAGAGCTCCATTCCATATGTCACTCCATTGGTTGGCTCCCTCTGCTGAACAGCCCAGGATCCCTGAGATGAACATCACAGTTGTGCCTCAGGGTAGTCATACCAAGATTCGTCCACAAGCTGCAGCCGAGCTCACAGGCTCACCAGGGGCACCTGCTTCAGTGTGAAAAGATGAATAATAATCCCTTTGTACTCCACTGGGCTGAAGTGTGAGCCCTGTGATGCCCAGTCATTGCTCCTGGTCTTATATCAGGCAGGTTGATGTGAATATCCAGTCACAACCTATACAGCATCAAGAATACTAAGAGAAGAAAGAAAAAGACTGAACCCACACAACCTACAAATAATGAGACTGTGAACAAGAGATTACGGATATTTTCATTTTTCTCTTCCTAGTACAGATTATCTTCTAAAAAATGGACACTGTGGATTTGCTTAATACCCAGCGTTTTAAAATTATTTTCTGCAAACATACAACACATGCAAAGGTAAATAGGAAGGACCTTCAAATACCCAAAATCATTTCTGAATAAAACCTTCCTAGAAGAGAATGGGAGCAAAAACTCTAGCTATTTTGATTAACCTATTACTAAATATTGAGCAATGATGAAAAACAAAACATTTTAGCAACATTGTTTTCAAATACCTACTAGACTCCAGATAATCCATATAGCAATTGTGTTCTGAAATTTCCCAGGAAGGCAACTGATTAATTAAGAGAGAGCTCAGAAGAGCTGCTTAATGCTACGTTCAGGCTCCTCCCCAGCAGTTTCCTGGAAATCCCTAAATAATAATAAGTGGAGATGCAGCAGTTCAACACTCTACTTTGCTAAATGGAAATACATTATAATTACAATAGTAAACATCTATTGACCTATCATTCTAGTGCCTTAGGCCCTGCGTTAATAAATACTTTTTGCAAATTTGAATGTGAAAAGACATTGTTTGCATAAGTAGTTACAAAGGGTCTTTTCTGTTACAGTAATTATGTTTGTTGATTTCCATTTTCCTGAAAAGTACCCATCACCCCCACTAACAGTTCCTCTACTACTGGGAAAAATATTAGCTTCCTAGAAGCTTGTTTTAATCAATAGTTACCCAGTGAAATCACTGTCTTCGTTGCCGGTAGCTGGTAAAATAACTGTGAATAAGCATGCTTGTGTTGAAGTGTGAATATCCATTTCAGTGCTTGTTTTGCTTGTCTCCCATTTTCCAGATTTTTAAAAGCATCGGTGCTGATGAGACTGTCCAAGGACAAGGAAGTCGGAGGCTGATCAGCTTCTCTCTCTCAGGTATGTTTTGCTCACCTAGAGACTTTGTGGAGAGAATAAGAATGAGGACACTCGCTTCCATTTCACTCTTACCTACAAGTCAGTCAACCTCTCTGTGCCTTAATTTCTCAATCTGTAAAGCAAAAATGTTTTTTAAATCTGTTCAATTTCCCGTGACCACATAAGGATAACAGAGAGCTTAGGAAGTAATAGATGTGAAAGCATGTTGAGATGATGGGAAGAGAGGCTGCAGTTCTACCTTTCCCCCAGGGCCACACAGCAGTAGTTGAGCATATACTAGGGGAGGTAAGGAAAACCTGGGAAGAGACACAGCTATTCAACTCTTTGTCTAAACAAAACCTCACATGGGGCACAACTGGCAAAACAGATAACTGAGCCGCTCAAAAATGCACATTCATGGGAAAAAAATCAGTGGAATCCAATTAGGTCTGTTAACTAATAATATTTTCGTTTAATATTTAAGAGTAAGTTAACGTTTTAGTTTTCATGAATGTACCATGGTTCTGTCTGTCATGCGTGTCTGTATGAAGAGAGTCCACCAACAGGCTTTGTGTGAGCAAGAAGGCTGTTTATTTCACCTGGGTGCAGGTGGGCTGAGTCCTAAAAGAGAGTCAGCAAAGGGTGGTGGGATTATCATTAGTTCTTACAGGTTTGGGATAGGTGGTGGAGTTAGGAGCAATATTTCGTGGGCAGGGGGTGGATCTCACAAAGTATATTCTCTTTTTTTTTTTTTTTTTTCTTGAGACAAAGTCTAGTTCTCTCGCCCAGGCTGAAGTGCAGTGGCCCGAACTCGGCTCATTGCAAGCTCCGCCTCCTGGGTTTACGCCGTTCTCCTGCCTCAGCCTCATGAGTAGCTGGGACTACAGGCACCCGCCACCATGCCCGGCTAAATTTTTTTGTATTTTTAGTAGAGATGGGGTTTCGCTATGTTAGCCAGGATGGTCTCGATCTCCTGACCTCGTGATCCTCCCACCTCAGCCACCCAAAGTGCTGGGATTACAGGCACGAGCTTCCGTGCCCAGCCTGCAAAGTACCTTCTTAAGGGCGGGGGAGTATCACAAAGTACATTATTGCAAGGATGGGGAGGGAGTATTGTCATAAGGTCAATTGATCAGCTCGGGTGGGGCAGGAACAGATCACAATGGTGGAATGTCATCTTTTGTGGTTCTTCAGTGGCTTCAGGCCATCTGGATGTGTACCTGCAGGTCACAGGGGATATGATGGCTTAGCTTGGGCTCAGATGCCTGACACCATCATATGTTAATAATGGGACAAACTGGGCAAAGGGTATGTGGGAAATCTTTGTATTATCTTTGGAACTCTTCTGTAAACCCAGAATTATTTAAAAATTAAAAGTTCAGGGCTGGGCGTGGTGGGCGTGGTAATCCCAGCACTTTGGGAGGCCAAGGTGAGCGGATCACCTGAGGTCAGAAGTTTGAGACCAGCCTGGCCAACTTGGCAAAACCTCATCTCTGCTAAAAATACAAAACTTAGCCAGGCATGATGGCGGGCTCCTATAGTCCCAGCTACTTGGGAGGCTGAGGCAGGAGAAACACTTCAACGTGGGAAGTGGAGGTTGCAGTGAGCTGAGATTGCACCACTGTACTCCGGCCTGAGCAACAGAGTGAGACTCCATCTCAAAAATAAATAAATAAATAAACAAACAAATAAATAAATAAATAAAAGTTTAAAAGAAAAACTGAGCTGTTCTGGTTAACATGATATATACAAAGCTCAGGGCTTCACACACTCAATCCCACCCTAAACAGTCTTTAAGGGGACACCGCGGCATAAAGCCTGAGGATTCTGTTGAGCAACAGTTGGAAAACTACTACCTTAGCTTGTCAAATCAACAGATGTTGCAGGCCTTGAATACCAGGGGTCACAGACATGAAGTGCATGTGCCTTCTTGGGAGCTACACTGTTTTTTTTTTTTTTTTTTTCTCTTGAGACGGAGTCTCGCTCTGTCACCCAGGCTGGAGTGCAGTGGCCGGATCTTGGCTCACTGCAAGCTCCGCCTCCCGGGTTCACGCCATTCTCCTGCCTCAGCCTCCCCAGTAGCTGGGACTACAGGCGCCCGCCACCTCGCCCGGCTAGTTTTTTGGTATTTTTTAGTAGAGACGGGGTTTCACCTTGTTAGCCAGGATGGTCTCGATCTCCTGACCTCGTGATCCGCCCGTCTCGGCCTCCCAAAGTGCTGGGATTATAGGCTTGAGCCACCGCGCCTGGCGGGAGCTACACTGTTAACTGGGCTTTTCAAGTCTAAGTGAGCCCAGTAAAGCAAATATGTTTTGATCCATTGACAGTGTTAGCATGTGTATAGCTAGGATGAAGAAAAAAAAAGAAGAAGAAGAAAAATCTTGTAACCACTCAATGCGTTCA
Source organism: Rhinopithecus bieti (assembly GCF_001698545.2). NCBI lineage: Eukaryota > Metazoa > Chordata > Mammalia > Primates > Cercopithecidae > Rhinopithecus > Rhinopithecus bieti. Next base: position 16,814 of record NW_016811744.1, read on the forward strand.
CCTTGCCCACTGCCTAGACAGAGCCAATTTATCAAGAGAGGGAAATTGTAGTAGAGAAAGAGTAATTCACACAGAACCGGCTGTGCAGGAGACCAGAGTTTTAGTATCACTCAAATCAGTCTCCCCGGGCATCAGAATTTTTAAGGATAGTTTGGTGAGTAGGGGCCAGTGAGTCAGGAGTGCCGATGGGTTGGGTTGAAGATGAAATCCTAAGGAGCTGAAGCTGTCCTCCTGTGCTGAGTCAGTTCCTGCGTAGGGGCCACAAGATCAGATGAGCCAGTTTAGCCACCTATGTGGTGCCAGCTGATCCATCAAGTATAGGGTCTGCAAAATATCTCAAGCAGTAATCTTAGGTTTTACAATAGTGACATTACCTCCAGGAGCAATTTGGGAGTAGTTAGAATCTTGTAGCCTCCAGCTGCATGACTCCTAAATCATAATTTATAATCTTTTGACTAATTTGTTAGTCCTACAAATGCAGTCTAGTCTCCAGGCAAGAAGGGGGTTTGTTTCAGGAAAGGTCTGCTATTGTCTTTGTTTCAAAGGTAAACCATAAACTAAGTTCCTCCCAAAGTTAATTGGGCCTGTGCCCAGGAATGAACAAAGATAGCTTATAGGTTAGACAAAAGATAGAGTTGGTTAGGTCAGATTTCTTTTACTGTCTCAGTTATAATTTTGCAATGGTGGCTTCAGCTCACTAATTTTGTACTTCTAAGGCAAAAGCTAGAAACTCCTATTGAAATGCTTAAGAAATAACAATTATTAGTACCAACCTGTAAAAACCAGGAATGCTGCACAACTATATGCCAGAAACCAAGAGGAATTATCACTAGCCAAAGCTCCAGTGAAGTCCAAATCGGGAAGCCCAAGAGGAATGCCATGCATGGTGAGCAGGGCAGGGCTATGGAGGGGACAGTCTCTATTCCTTCATCTCTGCTTTGCCTCTGCCATGAGGACATGGGCTCACAGACCTACCAGAGGAGGAAGCCCTGCCACCACCACCCCAACTTGGTTCACAAAGCTACTTTATAAGGTGAGCAGGGTTGGTTCATCTCCTGCAGTCCCCAAACACATCACTTTTCCTACATTTATTCCAAGACAACAATTCCCAGAAAAGGAAAGTGATTAGGGATATAAAGTTAGTAACTAGCAGAGCAAGCTTGGAATGGTCATGGACATATAATGCTTAGTAGTTGGCTATGTATATGTATGTTGCATTCACTATGTCTGCCTAGGACAAAAAGCAAATACTGCTGAAACTATCAAAATAAATTCCATGCAGCCAGGCATGGTGGTTCATACCTATAATCTCAGCACTTTGGGAGGCCAAGGCAGAAGGATTGCTTGAGCCCAGGAGTTTGAGACCACCTGCGTAATATAACAAGATCCCATCTCTACAAAAAGTAAAAAAAGCCAGCCATGGTGGCATGTACCTATAGTCCCAGCTACTCAGGAGGCTGGGGCAGGAGGATCACTTGAGCCCAGGGGTTAGAGGCTGCAGTGAGCTCTAATTGTGCCACTGTACTCCAGGTTGGGCGACAGAGCAAGACCCTGCTTCAAAAGACTAAAATAAAATAAAAATAAATTCCATGCCTCAAAAAAAAAAAGGACAAAACAGAAAGATCAGCAAAGCCCACAAAATATAAAAAATTTGCTCCATGCTGGTCAGCTCTTGAGTATAAGAGCAGAGCTAAGGATTCCAGCAACAACCAGTTGGACAACCAAACTCACTAAAGATGGACAAATGCCAGGACTATATGACATGCTCATAGGTAAACAATAGAAATTTTTACTTGAACAATGTGTGAAGAAAATACCCTATTAAAAAGTTGAAGACTATAATACTCAAGAGAAAAGAAACTATTCTATTGACAAATACCTACTAAAGAAAAGTAAAATATTTATCACTCATCTGCTTGTACCCTCAACAAAATAGAGGGAAGTACAGAGCATATTAACTAAGAGATCAAAGATGAGAAAAGATAATAAGGGAGTTTTTTAAAGCTTGCAAAAATAGAAACTTAGAAAGTCAAGTGTATTTGCTTTCTCTTGCTGCTATAACAAATTGCCACCAACTTAGTGGCTTAAAGAACACAAATGTACTCTTACTGTTCTGCAGGTCAGAAGTCCAGAATGAATGTTAAGGGACTAAAATCAAGCTGTCAGCCAGGCTGTTTCCTTCTGGGGGCTCTGGTGCAAATCCATCCCTTGCCTCTTTCAGCTTCTAGGGGCTGCCAGCATTCTTTGGCTTATGGCTACATTGCTCCAATCTCTGCTTCTCTCATCACATTGCCGTCTCCTCACTTTGCTCTTCCTGCCTCCATCTGACAAGGACTCTGTGATTACATTGCACCCGCCTGGACAGTCCAAGATAAATCTCTCTACTGCAAGATCCTTAACTTAATCACTCTGCAGAGTCCCTTTTACCATGTAAGGTAACATATTCATAGGCTCCAAGGATTAGGATGTGAACATCTTTGTGGGGTCTACCACAGTCAATAAGAGATTTAAAATAAACTCTAAAAAATACAATCACAGAATTAAAAGCCTTCAAAAGCAGTACAGAGCACAAAAGGGCAAAGCCCAAAATGGATGAGGGAAAAAAGATGAATGGCACATACAGAGCCAACACATAATCAATGTTTTTGATGAAGAAAACAGAATAAACTGAACAGAAACAGTAATAGAAGAAAACTTGCTTAAGCTGAAGATAATTTTGAGTATTTAAATTAAAGAAGACCATCAGGTGCTCAGAAAAAAGAAATGTATATGAAGAGACCAACACCTAGACAAATCTCATTTAAAAGATTTTTTTTTTTTTTTTTTTTCAAATATAGCCACGGTAGACATCTGGGCTGAAAATGCGTGATACGTACAAAAGAACAATCCTCATGCTAGTCTCAGACTTGTCTTCTGAGATGCCAAAATAAAGAAGCAAAGTCTATCAAGTGATAGGGACAGGAGACAGGGAAATACAGGATAGAAGAGGGCAGTTCCCCAGCAAAGGCGCCACCCTCAATCCTGGAAACCCACGGCCCTAAATGGGAACAGGCATTCATGTTTTCACACCCAAATGTTGCCTTTTGGCCTGCCATGGCCCTCTTTCTTGTACCCATATAAGCCGCATATCCCAGGCTCCACAAGCAGATGAACAGAAGAGCAGAGCAACAGAAGAGTGGCACGGCAGAGAAGGAGAGAAGAGAAGGAGCATCCGAATGTTGAGAGGAGTTCAGTTGGGGAAGGTTGAAGAGGAGATCGACTGAGGGACAGCCAAACTCCAGGGGAAGATCATCTTCCCACTCCATCCTTTTTCCAGCTCCCCATTCATCCTGCTGAGAGCTGCCTCCACCAATCACTAAAACCCCTGCATTCACCATCCTTTGAGTCGGTGTGTGATGATGTGATTCTTCCTGGACGCCAGATAAGGATCCAGATACCAAGAGGGCAATGAGTTGGTTAACACTTAAGCCACCCGCAGACAGCAGAGCTAAAGGAGCACTGTAACGTACCCACTGGGGCTTCAGGAGTCATAGACACCCTCCCCTAGATGCTACCTCAGGGCCAGAGCCCAAAAGCACTCACCCCGGCTCCTGCACCTGCCTGTCTGAATGCTCCGTCTCCTGTAAGGGGTTTGAGCATAGGAACCACACCCCTGTTGCATGTCCTGTGGCGGGGGGCGGTCAGGGAACTCTCCCATTTCACAAGTTCTAAGGGGAGAATTTTTTTACTCAAGATTTCCATGTCCACCAGATTTTCATTTATGTGGGAAGGCAAGAGGAACACCCTTAGGTTTATAAGGGCTCAAAGACTCCACCCTTACACCTCACTTCAAAATAATATGTGAGCATGTACTCCAGCATACAGAGATAAAATCCAAGAAAACTTGAGAATTGGAGACATTGCAATATAAAAAGACTGATTTTCTTTTTAGAGTTTGAAAGGAGAAATAACCAGAAAGTAGATAATGGAATTGCCATCTTAGAAAGCTCCAAGAGTACAATGGACATATCAAAGCAAGATTGCTCACGCAAATGCTTTAATTGTCAAGTCTTTTATATTTCCCATTTTACCACTTCCTGGAGGTAATACATTTTCTAGGTAAATATTATCACTTTAATTTTCAATGAAGTGCACTTTTAGCATTCTAACTGAAAAAATCAGAAATGCAAACAAAGATTTATTTACAAATATATCGGAGACAACTTAAATATTCAAAATTAGGGCTTGGTTAAATAAATTACCATAGAGTCAATTTATTAAATACTGTATACCCTTAAGAATTGTGTATACAAAATGTTCTAAAAGGCATGGGAACATCCTTATGATGTTGTTGGTGTGGGAAATAGTTTTTCCTCTAGTTTTCTTAAGTTCTTGGCTAAGGACCCCCTGTAACAGAAGATAGATTAATAAGAGAAAAACAAACAGAAGTTATTAACATGTATATCTCCTGTATACATAGGAGGTACCCAGGGAAAATGAGTAAATCTCAAAGATGTGGTTTAGAATTTCAGCTTATGTAACATCTTCAACAAAGAATGGTTCAATTTTTGTTGAAGTGACAGGGCAAAGGAAAAGGACTTTGAGTCTTCAGGGGCAGCAAGTTCTGGGAAGGCTATGGTATGGTAGATAGATGCTGTTTAGTACAGTTTATTAGGCAGATTCATCTGGTGCTGTCTCCTGGTTGGTACTGGTCTGAAGTCATCTCTGGGGATCAACCTTTGATCCCCCTGGTAGAAAGCGGAAGAGGGAGGGACACCTTTGTAAATTTATGCCCTGCTTTTGGGAAAATAGCAAGAGGGCAAAGAGCTTTTCTTTTATCTACTTCTCCTCAGTTGTCTTCAGCTCTAAATAATCCTTGTACCAAAGTCACAGATTTTGGGATGTTGTTTCCCAGGCTCTCACATATAATGGGGTGATATATTCTGGTGTCTTACACATATTGCAAGTCAAAAGAAAAATCTTGGATGCAATAATGAATATGCAGTATGTTCTCAACTGTGCAAAGAAAAATACTAGGAGGAAATAAGGTTTGGCAAAGGTTGCCCCTGGTGGGGAGGGGGTACTTACTTGAAATAAATAATTATTTCAATTAGTTATTTGAAATAACTTTAAAATCCTATTTTATTCTATATTTTAAGTATTATAATAAATGTACATATGTTTATTACCAGAACCAAAAAATACAGGCAAAAATGAGAGGAAATTAACTGTTCTCCTTTAACGTAGCATTTACTTTTGGAAAATTCTAGAACTCTACATGCTCTTATGGACATTTCTCCCAACAATCTCATAGTGGAAAACATTAAGACCAGAAAGAGTTAAATTGGTTTACTCAAAGTTACAAAGTTCAATAGTGAGTGTTCCCAAATGACTAGCAGTCCAGTGTCTTTAAAATTATACCTCTTATTGCAGCAGTTTTCAAATATTTTTATTCCATGAAACGTATATCTCTTTGAGTATTCAGACTGAACTTAAATACATAAGTCTTTATAAAGAAAAGTGTAAACATTTGCTGAAGGACAGGAAAGAAGACCTGTACAAATGAAGAAACATGTGCCCTTGAGTGGAAGTCTCTGTTTTCTAAAGCTACTAATTATCCCAAAGCTAATGTATAAATTCATTGCAGTTCTAATAAAAATCTAAGTGTTTTGAAAGGAGTTATTAAAATTTAATAAGATTCATCTGGAACAATAAATGGCTGAGTGATAAAGAAAGGTGTTTTCTTTTTTAAAAATATAAGAACAATAAGAGTGACTTAATTTAGCAGCTATCAAACATTTGATAAAGACATGTTGGTGCAGATATGGACAAGTTGTTTGATAGAACAGAACAAAGTGTATCGAAAAAGACTCATTTATAGTTAAGAATTTCACCAATGCCAAAGTTGACATTTTTATAAAAAGACAATATAACAGATTGATTAAAAACACAGACTTTGGGCTGGGCACGGTGGCTCACACCTGTAATCCCAGCACTTTGGGAGTCTGAGGTGGAGCACCCTAGGTCAAGAGTTCAAGACCAGCTGGCCAACATGATGAAACCCTATTCCTACTAAAAATACAAAAAATTAGCCAAGGGTAGTGGCGAGCACCTGTAATCCCAGCTACTCAGTGGGTTGAGGCAGGAGAATTGCTTGAACACAGGAGGCAGAGGTTGCAGTGAGCCAAGATTACACCATTGCACTCCAGCCTGGGCTACAAGAGTGAAACTCCGTCTCAAAACGAACAAACAAACAAAAACACAGACTTCGAAATCAAAGAGGCTGGTTCAGGTCTTATCTCTAATGTCAACCAGCCCTGACAATCTGTAAGCCTTCATTTTCTCTTCCTTGTAATAAGGATATAATCTCTACCTTGTGGAGTTTGTGGTCAGGATTAAATCAGAAAATGTATTTTAAGTGCTTAGAATGGTTCCCAGAATTTAGTAGATAGCAAATAAACAGTAGGTGGTGGTGGAGGCAATGGTAGTCACTATTTTATGATGAATTTTATATATATATGTTACATATATATACATATATATGTCTTTCACACTCTAATAAGTCAGGGTCTCCAAGACCACCCCTAGGTTCAACAGTTTGCTAGGAGGACTCACGAGACTCAGCATCTAGTTATACTCTTGGTATGACTTATTACAGTGAAAGAATACTTAGCAAAATCAGCTAAGGGTAAAGGTGCTTAGGGCAAAGTCTGGAGGAAGCCAGGAACAAGTTTCCAATGGGCCTCTCCCGGTGGAGTTACACAGACATGCTTCATTCCCCCAGGATGAACTGTGACAACATGTGGAAATGCTGTCTACCAGGGAAGCTTCTTAGAGACAAGAGACAGGGTTTCTACTCAGTGAGGTGTTGGGGGACAGTGGGGGCGGTGCTGGTCTTGTGTGCATCTTCTGCTTAGCCCACACCAAACTTCCAGCCTCCCAGAAGGAAAGCAGTGTTCACCATAAGCCACATCATTTACACAAACACTTTAGGCACAGTGAGCCACTCTTACCAGTTCTGGGAAGGTAGGAGCCCTCTTGAAATCCAAGTTTCTAGACATTAGCCAAGAGCCAACCTTATAAACAGTTGAGTAGTCTCAGGCTGCTATGTTAACTTTTGTCTACACGTATTTCTGCAGATGTGGCCTGGGTTTTGCAAATTTCTGTGATGCTTGTACTTCCTGCCTTCTTTCTTTCAATGGCAATTGTGGGGGTGAAAGTGACTCCACTGTGGATGTGAATCCACTGTGTTGACTTCTGATCACCCCCAGTCCTGTGAATGCCTCCTCTTCCTACTTTATCCACTGTCGCTAGTGTAAGAACATGTCAACCTTGATGTTATGGCAGAAACAACAGGCTGCGATGCAGGCAGCATTCCTGCCTGTTCTGGAGGGCTGCCTTTCACTGTCTTGCACAGAGCAGTGGCTTATGTTCCCCTTCCCTATGGTACATAAGCCCTGGGTCTGGCGAGTAACAGTGCGGAGATCTACCAGTCTCCTGCAGCCCAAGACCATGCTTGTCTGTGAGTTCCCTCATAAAACTCCTTTTACCGACAAACTGGATTTGTCTGCCTCCTTCTTTGGTTTCTCAACTCCTTTGGCATTTGGGGGCCATTTTGACTATATGGTCCTTTCACAGAGCTGTAATATATTATCATGCCAGAGAGTAGGAATAATTTTATTAAGCGGCTAACCTCGGATCAACTCAAAATAACTTTTAAATAAATGCATATGAAAACATCTGTGCTTTTTCATCAGTAACAAATTATTGAAACCCCTCACAACTTATACCATGACTGGGAATCCCTGATCCTGTGTATCTTTACCTCCATTTGTTACACTTGTGTATAAATGTAAATAATTTTGTTTGAAAAATACTTCAACAATAGAAAAGCTTTAAAAATTACATTCCTTGGCTGGGCACGGTGGCTCACACCTGTAATCCCAGCACTTTGGGAGGCCGAGGCGGGTGGATCACCTGAGGTCAGGAGTTCAAGACCAGCCTGGCCAACATGGTGAAAACGCGTCTCTACCAAAAATACAAAAATTCACCAGGCATGGTGGTAGGCACTTGTAATCCCAGCTACTCAAGAGGCTGAGGCAGGAGGAAATGTTTGAACCTGGGAGGCAGAGTTTGCAGTGAGTCAAGATCCCACCACTACACTTCAGCCTGGGTGACTCCATCTCAAAAAAAAAAAAAATTATATTCCTTGACATCATAAATATGTTTCTAGTAAATATAATGTGATTTCAAATTATCCAACTATAAACCATTGCCATAAATGATCTTGTGCACACACACTCTTTCTGCCTCTCCTTGTGCAGCATGAAATTGTACATGGTCAGATATCTTCAATTAAACAGAACAGCTCGGTTTTCAAAGCCCTGCCCTCCCTGGCAGCAGGGTTTCTCAGAACTCTCCTCGTTGACTGCACTCAGCTCCATGGAGGCCAGGTCTTGTTTGTTCTTTCCTCCATTGTCCACGCTCTGTGCTCTTTTCATCCTCTTCTCTCTCTTTATTTCTGCCAATTCTCTTACCTTACTCAGTGAGGCCCACATATATCGTGAGACTACAACCCTTATTTTTTTAATGTCTTCACCTTGCAGAGGAATTTTATACCCAGACCCATCAAATTTCCAAAATTGAACTTTGTCTCTCTGTGCTACCCACGTTTCCTGGGGTGACCCTCACTCCTTCACCCCAGCCCATTTACCTGCCTGAGTAACACTAGAGATCTAGTTCATAAGGGCCAATGGTCCTCTCATGAAAGGTGTAGTTACCAAGTGCCAGTTGTTAACCTCCCTAAAACATATTTAAATTAAAGTATCCTTTATTTTATAGATTTCCAAGCCATGGGGTTGAAGAAAGGGATGTTTTTCAACCCAGACCCTTATCTGAAGATTTCCATTCAGCCTGGGAAGCACAGCATCTTCCCCGCCCTCCCTCACCATGGACAGGAGAGGAGATCCAAGATCATAGGCAACACCGTGAACCCCATCTGGCAGGCCGAGGTGAGTGCTGTGGGCCCTGAAAAGAAGCCCAAGTAACAAAGTGAAAGGGCTGACTGTGAACCAGCCCTCCTCCTTCCCTCCTTTCATGGAGCCCTGGGCTCTGCTGCTCAATCTGTGGCTGTCATAGTCTTAGAAGGGAGCCATGTTCTTCTGCGGTTGCAATTCAGGGATCTTGATCAAGTCCCTCCAGACAGAACTAACACACTTTTCATTGCACTGCATGCAGTGGCCTCTTCTGATTCAGAACCCATGCCATGAGAAGGACAGCCTTTCCCTCTGCCCTTCGTGTGGGAGAGGGAAGAGAAGAGTTGTGATCAGAGCCTTCCAGTTTCTCCACAGCTCTTCCCATGCACGTGATCCTTGAGCAAGGGTGTCAAATCTCACATGTAGCCTTCTAGACCAGTTCCAGAGATTGTAAAACTGTCAGGTTCCTCGGATTGGTGAATCAGGAAGCCCTAGAATATCCCTGGTTGGGTTAAATATTGTTTGATTTAAATAGATAGTGAAGCCTAATGGTTTATCCCATCTTCATGGTTTGCACGGGGCTGGGCAGCTTGCTAGAGTATTGAATAGTCTGTGTTGTCTACAAAGGCCCTTCTTGACTCCTAAAAGTGTCGCCTTTGCCAGGGGTTTGGAGGGTCCTCAAAGTTCTCTCCTAAAGGACACGCAGAAAGTCGTCACCATTTATTTGGCCAGGCAAGGTAGCCTGCACTTATAATACCAGCACTTAGGAAGGCTAGGGCAGGTGAATCACTTGACTCCAGAAGTTCAAGACTAGCCTGGGCAACATGGCAAAACTCGGTCTCTACCAAAACAAAACAAAACAAAAAAATTAGCTGAGCATGGCGGTGTGTGCCTGTGGTCCCAGCTACTGGAGAGGCTGATGTGGGAGGATTTCTTGAGCCTGACAGGCAGAGGTTGTAGTGAGCTGGGATCATGCCACTGCACTCCAAGCTGGGTGACAGAGCGAGACCCTGTCTCTGAAAAAGAAAGAAAAAAGAAAGTCATCACCACCCATTTGGCTGCCTCCCTGCCAGACCTGAGTTTGAAGCTATAACCCCCAAACCATGTAGTTGAGGGGCGGGGAGACCTAGGTCATGAGAGTGGATGGAGTATAATGTAGGTTAAAAGTACAGTTTTACAGTCATAGAAACCTGGATTCTAATCCCAGCTTGGCCAGTTAATGGTTTTATAAATTTGAGAGATCAGTTATCCTCCACCTGAGCCTTAGATTACCCTCCTCAGCCTATTATTGATGGAAACATGCTCCCACTGAAGGAACTTGCTTTGGAGAGGATATCTTCCTTTATTTTTCAGAGTAGATCATCTCTGACTTAGGGCTTTCAAGCATCCTTGACAAGAAAACATAATGAGACCTATGAGAGCAAATATTTTTTATTATCTATTAAATCATACCACTCCCTTCCTGGGCTTAATTAACCCTCTCCCAGGTTTCCCAGAAGAGCTTCGTTAGAGCTTTGAAGTAGACATGAGGGAAATAGACTTGTACTGAAACTTCCTCCTAGCGCTGGTTATCAACAGATTCTAAAACACTGATAGCACCGCTTGAAGGGAATAATGAATCTTAAATTGTTTATTCAGTCCTGGCTATGCTCATCAATTATTTCTGAACTCTTCCCTGCATTCCTAGGGATAATAAAAGATACCCCAGGAATTTATTTTGTATGAGGGGGAAGGCTTCTCTCTTCTGAAGGACTTTAGTGGAACCTATTCTAAGACATTTAGTCATAAAGGTGTTTTAAGTGTCAGAGAATGTTTAGAAAATCCAGCACCATCAGAATGTTTTTTGGCTAAAAACATCAACTAGAATACACTTTAAGTTCTGAAATGATTTCTGAAGCTTTGGTTAAGACTGATTTTATTCTGGCAGAATACTGGCAAATCCTCCCCAGCTTTGGGCTGCCTCCCCTCCGTCCCACGTGGTGCAGTTAGAGTTATTCATCTAAAATATCCCTCATCTCATGTCCCCCTGATAAGGCTCAGGCTGAGGATAACTGATGTCTCAAGTTAAACAGTGTGTAACTGGCTGAATGGAGATTTGAACCACGGTTTGTGTTGCTGCAAAACTGTCCATTCAGCCCCTAAATTGTACAACAGTTCCCAGGGTCCAAATGTCAATGTCATAGCTGCTCTGCAGAGCATTCAAGGCCTTCTTTGAGCGGGCATTGCTTACCATTATGTCAGTTAAGTATGTATTTGGCTCCAAGCAAAGGGAAATCTGACTGGCTCTGATATTTCTCGCAAACAAGACGTCCAGAGGGAGGTGATCCAGGCAGTGCCGCTGTTGAGTGAGCCCCCAGGGCTCCCAGCTCCTCGGGCCTGCCCACTGCACCATCCTTAGCAGATGGCCTCATCCTCCTCTGTTAAAGCCTCAAGTCCAAATTCCAGGCAGGAAGAAAGCAACAGGCCAAAAAAGCGTTCTCCTTGCAGGACTTTGCATTTTCTTCCTGGGAGAAAAGCCCTTCTCAGCTAATACCCTGTTACCTCACATATGGCCTCGCCTGGATGGAAACACTTAGCATTTCACCTCCCTGATTCTGGTAGAGGAAGGCAGGGGAGAAGATGGTTGAACACAGGTATTGAATAAACTAGCTAATAGTACATGTGACATCCTCCAGCTTCACTCCCCACTACCTTTCACCTCAGATCTATGCCAAGGCCACTCCCCAGATGCTCCACATGCTTTCATGTTGTCGTGTGTGTGTGTGTGTGTGTGTGTGTGTGTGTATATATATATATATATATATATATTT